>NC_056735.1:437066273-437266273 GCF_019279795.1 Protopterus annectens
GTCTTACCTACTCTGTGTAAGTTAGCCATTCATACCAAAAGATACATCGGCCACTGGTCAGGTACAAGATGGGGTTGTGATCAGTGCCATCTACATACAGCAGCACATCCTTATCTGGACCTAAATCTTCACCCAGCTGCAAACCTCAGTCATTTGTGACCATCAGCACAGTAGACTTGCAGGTTCTTCATCTACTATGGTGAGCTGCTTGCTGCTCTTGTTTTGGTTCACTTTACAGAAACAGTCTAAAACCAATCAGAGCAAGCAGCTCTGCTGCAGTCTAACTATTAACCAGCCTAAACCATTTGCAGCAAAAAAGTCTCCTTATCCCCTATCACTAAGCAATGATTCTGAAAAAAATTAAATAATACCAACAGCATGCTAAGTTAAAAAAATGACTGATATTTTATTTATTTATTTATTGTCACATTTGTTGGTTTATTCCAACTGGGTCCAGAGAGCCCTTTTTCAGGGGAGACCAGAGAAGAAAAGCTCATAGAAAGTAATTAAAAAATAAGAAAAACCTAGCAATTCAACTTGTAAGATACTTAACAGTACAAAAATATACAAGAAAAAAGTGCAATATTTTGAGAATGCAGTAAGAATGGATTTGAGAAATTTGGTTAGTATTAAGTTATTTACAATAAATGTAGCAATGCCTAGAATAAAAAAAAATCAGAGTAACATTATGGCATAGTACAGCAAAGATGCATTTAATAACATAGGTACTAACTGCAGATAGAGTAATATATGTAGACAGTTTAGGTAGATACCAGGAAGATATGTTAAATGAGAGAAGAAGAAAAATGTGTTAGGTAATTTCCTGACAAGTACATATCCATGCATGTTGGAAACAAATTTTTAGTTGCTTTTTGAATTTGCCACTTTTGGTAGTGGAGCGAAGGGACAGTGGAAGTTTGTTCCATGAATATGCAATTGAATGACTGTAAAATATTTTTCCAATATTTTTGTTTTGCTTGGTCACCTGCCGAAGGTTTTGTTGTGTGATTCTGAGGTCACGATTGGGTGTGTAGGGTGTAATTATGTATGTAAGGGTAGGGCAGGAGTTGGGGCTATAGGATGCTGTGTGCAATTTGTAGTTGAGATATTTGAAGCATGTGGGGGAGCTTAGGCCATCTTAAGCTTTTCAGTGATATACAATGATGGGATCTGTAGCCATTACCGGCTGCAAATCTTGCTATCTTGTTATAGGTGGTTTCTAGTTTGGTTAAGAGATTATTTTGAAGGTTAGTAAGTATGGGAGCAGCATATAGCAGGGATGGTAGAATAAATGTTTGAGCCAGTAAAGTTCTTTATTTGTTATATATATATTTGTTGTTGCAGTATAGAAGACCTAGTTTTTGATTGGACTTCTTGATACAGTTTAATATATGTAGGTCTAATTTTAATTGGTCGTCTATAGTAATGCCAGGCAATTTGGTTTCTGAGTCGGCGGTGATAATTGTATTATCTAAGGATGAGATGATGAAGGTGTCTTTAGGTGGATTGAGGTTTTCTGGAAGGAAAAGGAGAAGCTTGGTCTTTATGGGGTTGAAAAGCAGGTTGCTTTCAGTTAGTCATTGTTCTGCTAGGTGCAGAGATTGTTGAGTGACAGTGTAGAGATTTTGTATATTGTCGGAGGTGTTAATAATTGTGGAATCATCTGTATACTGTATTAAGGTAGACTGGGGGCAGGAGACATGTAGGCTGTTTGTAAATATATTAAAAAGTATGGGGCCCAGGATATAACCGTGAGGAACCCCAGTCTTAACAAGATGGAAAGGGGCGAATAATGTTTGCCATCTGATGGACAGATTATCTGTTTGAGAGGTAGCTTTTAAACCAGGAAGTAATGGAGGTAGAGAGTTTTAGTCTGGAAAGTTTTTTAGTTGGATAAGATGGGAAGCAGTATCAAATGCTTTGGATAGGTCAAGGAATACAGCTGATACGAGTTTATTATTATCTCTGGCTTGGGCAATATTGTGTGTGAATGATAGGAGGGCAGTTGTAGTACTGCGTGAGGGTCAGAAACCGTGCTGTGTGGGTGTAATAAGGTTTGCCTGTAAGAGGTGGTTTAGTATTTGTCTTTGTAAACAATTTTCCAGTATCTTGGATAAGGGGGATAGTATGGCAACAGGCCTGTAATTTGAGGGTTCTGTAGAATTTCCTCCCTTGGGGAGGGGAATTATGAAGAATTGTTTCCAGGTATCTGGTACTGTATTTTCTTGGATGGATCTATTGATAAGTTTAGATACAGGGTATGCTATGGATTCGGCTGCATGTTTGATAAATAATGGAGGGAGTTTGTCGGCTGATGGGGAACAGGGTTTGAGTTTGTTAAGAAGTGATCTGATGAAGGACATTGCTACTGGTGCTAGGGAGAATGATGGAAGAGATGCGGTGGGAGGTGGAGTCTTTATATCAAGAGTTTCTGGTTTACTAAGCTTTTCTGTTGTTTCAATGAGAAAGTTGTTAAATAGGCTTGCAGTTTCATTAGTAGGTTTGTTAGGGAAGGGAATTGGTGAAGAGGGGTTCCCTGGAGATAGTAGTTTGTTTATTGAGTGCCAGAATTTCTTTAGGTTAGAATGTGGGTTGCTCAGAGATTTTTGATAAAAAACATTTTTTGTCTAGTAGGACCTGCTTTTTTGTTTGGTTGCGAAGCTGTTTATATAAGTTCAGGTGGAAAGTTGAGTTGTTATTTTTTTCCATGCTCTCCAGGCACTGTCTCTCTTGTTCATAAGTGATTGAGTTGCCTGGTTTAGCCATGGTGCATAATTACATTTTAGCCTAATTTTTTTCAACTGGGAGCCAAGGTGTTAAGGGTTTCTAGGAATAAATTGCTGAATCTCTGGACAGCCTCATTAAGGAGTTATGTGTGTAGGAATGACCAGTTATGAGACTCTTTGTGGTGATGGCTCTTGTTAATATTGGGAGATTGTCTTACTACTGAGGTAGGGAGGTGGTCACTAAGGGAGCTAGGTAGGGTGGATGGGTTATGATAGCAGTGGTGGTTGGATACTAAAATCCTGTCAATAACCGAGCCATTCTGGGAATTTTGTTTTGCTGGTACGTGGGTGAGGTGATCAAGTGGGTAAAGCCATAACGGTTTATAGAGTAGCTAGAGGATGCAGTATTAATAAGGTTCCAGTCAATCTTCATATCCCCAAGGATGATGGGTTCATAGTGAATGGGTATAGAAATCCAAGAAAGAAACTGTTCAAGTATGGGAATGTTTGTACCTGGATGTATGTAGATTGGTGCAATGACAAGTTTTTTGTGTTGGTTAAGGTTACAGGTTGCTATAAATATTTCAGCAGGGCAGAAATCAGGGTCTATATTACAACATTGAATGATAAAAAGAGCAAACACTCTTCTATTGAACACTAAAAGTCGAAAGCACAGAATGCCAAACACAGAGAACAGCAATTTTTTTCCCAAGGAAAAAAAAGTCACTACACCACAAAAAAACAAAACAAAAAAACAAAAAAAAAACAAATCCAAGCACAAACCCCCCTACTTAAATCTACCAACTCCGAGATCACACCACAGTGGAGGAAATGACAAAGTCCCAAAACGGCCCAGCAATTATTTTTCCCTGGGAAAACAAATCGCTGTTCTATGTGTTCAGCATTCAGTGCTTTTCACTTTTAGTGTACAATAAATGAGATTCCGGTCTTTTTGTTGCTTGACGTAGTAATATAAACCACAGAAATTAGGAATAGCTATTGACAGGAGGGAGAGAGAGAGCTGGTCAGAGTAGAGTATAGCTATTCCTCCACCCATTTTTTTTTTTTTACTTCTATCCGGTCGAATAATATTATAACCAGGGGGGAGAATTCTGCAGTTTGTAATAGGAGGTTTTAACCATGTCTCAGCTAGATCAAGTATATCTGGGTTATACTGAGAAATCCAGGCATGAAAGAGAGTACTTTTATTGACAATGCTTTGTACATTCATTGAAAAAAAGATATATTTTTGGAGGGTTGTGACTGTAATGAGTTATTTGTGAGGGAGTTGGAAAGGGGGGTGCTGTATAAATATGATTAGAGCGCTGTTGACAAGGGCCTGCGTTGGGGTGAATATCATCAAATAAGAGTAGTACTATGCTTTGAAGTATTCGTATGAAGAAATATTTGCAAGAGATCAGATGTTTTGTTTTGATGGGAGGTTGGGGATTTGGTATGTACAGTACTTTGAACTTGTGAAATGATATAGTGGTATGGTTATAGAGAGAGGGTGCAATAATGGTGAAGTAGTTATATATATGATAGGTAGTGGGATAAGAGAGTGTGGGAGATAGGGTGGTAAGCAAGTGAGGATTACGGTAAGTGGTTAGAGCAGAGAAAAGAATTAGAAATAGGAGGGAGAGAAATAGAGTTTTGAAAGGTACAGCCATGATTTAATTTCAGCTCATAAATAATCAAAGGGTAACAATTTATTTAAGGTTAGTAGAATAAATCAGGAATTAACTGAAGGAGTTTTCTAAAGTGAGTAACTGAAAGAGTGAAAAGCAGGTAAGGATCAGAAGGGGTGGGGAGTGGATGTTACAGTTAATGGTGATGTGGGGTATAAGTAGAGGTGAGGGATGTGTATTGGCTAGTGAAGAGGTGGGGCAAAGCATGTTTAACTATACAGGAAATTATGTCAGGGGTGTGTGGGAATGGGAGTAGGTAGAGAAGTGGAGTGAGCCCAAGCATAGAGAGGACAAATAGAGCAGGATGAGCCAGAAAAACTGCACCAGGCCAACTTCCAAGAAAACAATCAGGAAAAATGAAGCTCAGTCAATTCCAGGTCAGTGTATCACAGTATCTTCCTAATAACTAGAAATCTTGAGCTACTAATCTAGTACAGTGTGGTGAAAAGGACCACCACTTTTATAGGGAAAAAATACAAGTATGGGCTGCCTTACTTTTAGACTTTTAGATTAGATTTTAGATTTCAGTGCTGTTATTTTCGATTCCAGTGTAGCATATCTCCAGATTTGACCCCACAGCTTTAGCTGCTTGAAATCATGGCATTGGCACCCCTGTCTGTTACACATGAAACAAATGCACACTTTTTGTAAAATATTGATTGTTTTTCCTGCTGCATTGACAACTATGTGAAAAATATTTTAAGCCATCTTTGTACACAATGTAACGAGCAAAAGATCATCTCAGCACAGTACCCAAGTGAAGACAGACTACAATGAAAAATGTCAGACTGTCAACAAAGGCAGATGAGCCAAAGCCACTGGGGCCCTCATTGAAAGGCTACATCTTTGTCTTCATTTAAGATTTCATAAAAAAATGTTTTATTAAAAGACTACAATTCTAAACTCAAAGCTTCTAGTTCAGCATACCTTTTTATTTTAAGCCATCATCTATAGCCACTTGAAAGCATGACATTGCTGCCATGGCATGGTAAAGGTGAAAACATTGTTTTTTTCTTTTTCTTTTTTCTGGTGAAGTATGTAGGAGTTTTTCTTCTGATATAACAAGAACTTGCTAAACATATGCTGGACTTCACTTTTATTCAGCGTTTGTGCGGAGGTCAAAACACTGGTCCAGATTGTAGCAACAAAAGCCTTCTGAAAAGCCACATATTAGTTCCCTGAAGGTAGTTCTCAATAACAAATGCAAATACTTTTATTAAGATACTTGAGTGGAGCACACATGCACCACATGTGCACACACACACACACACACACACACACACACACACACACACGCACGCACACACACACACACACATGCACACACACACATGTGCACACACACACACACACACACACACACACACACACACACACACACACACACACACACACACACACACACACACACACACACACACACACTGCTCCAGTAGAATTTGTACATTCAGAAACAGTATACTACTTTTGATTATGAAGGCATCACATAAATATAAAACATGCACTTTACTTTGTCAGATGCTTTTGCTCAGTACCTTGGACACTGGCCGGTTTCCAAGGTATAGGCCCCCAACTCCCACATATACTTTTTTTGGAGAGACGATAAATACTTGTCTATATTCATTTGGATTCATCTTCCTGATTTAAGAACATTGAAACTGCTGTTGTTTTAAGCCACCAATGTTTCATCCCATCAGTTATAGCCACTTGATTGAGTACATCTGAAATATCTGACTGAGGTAAAAAAATGACAAGACCAATGACTGTATAACTTGAACATAACAGCAAGGAAGGCTATTCCTATCTGCAGAAAGCCCCCATACTCAATGATCATAACCCCAGTTTTGTCTGTGTACAATGTGGCAACATAATCATTATGGACAGAATAATGTAATTGTTTAACACAAATTCACATTAGTCCAAATATTTGGACTTCTTTCTCATATATGCAATGTCTTGCAATAATAGACTGTATAAACTGATCAAATAGTAAGATGGTAAGTTGCTTTCATCACAAACACTCATACACTATTTCAGTGGTTATAACTGCTTTGCCATGTGCACCTCATCTGACTGTGGTAAAAATAGTATCGCTAAACATCTTTGACCAAGAATCACAACAAAACCAAAGCAATAATGTAGGAAAAAAGGCCCAGAAGGGAGATAGATTTTTGATATCACTGTTTTATACCTAAAGTTGCAAGAATCATTTTTTTTCATTAGCATGCATTTTCTGAAAACATGAATTCTAAAAATCAAATGTTTGTCATTGTTTAGTGGCTATTATCATCAATGATTTGCCAACAATTAAAAAACACAATTTTATAAAGGAAAGATAAAAATAAGTAAAAAAAGGGTCATGCTCAAAAATAACTTGCAGTTTCAACTTGGTTTCATGCAAATAGTTTCTGAAATATATTGCATTCAAATGTATATTGGTTCTGTGAATGGAAAATATAAGCTGAGCAAATGGGAAGAAGGTAATTTGTTTTTGTCTACTGCCAGAGCCCCCCCCCACACACACACACACACACTTAGTGACTGCAGTCCTCAGCAATTTGGCAGAAAATCACAAATTTAATGAGGCATAGACAAAAATAAGAGGCAAGGTCAGGGGTATACTGCAAAATCATGAATGGCTTCAACTTACTTTCATAAAACATGGCCAAGAGATTAAATACCTGCTTATTTCACACTAGCTCCACATTAATTCTATGAAGTCAGATTATAAATTGAGCAACAGCAAGATGATATGTTGCAAAGCAAATATATTAGGCAAGGACATGGACATTGTGTGAAATCAGAGATAATTTCATTTTTTTCATACAAAAACTGGCCAGAGTATAAATATTTCAATTTATTTAATACAAATCCAAAATGGAGCAAACAAAATTGACAGGTTGCTTTCATTTACAAAACTGCTAGTCACCCCACAAAAAATCCACTTGCCTGCTTCCTTTTAAAAATACATATCTTCAAATCATCAATCAGCTAACAAAAGAAGCTAGCCAGTTGTAGTTTTTAGTATATGTGGATCTTTTCTGTTTGCTGTCATCCAAATGAACCGTAGTACAACAGTGAAAAGAAAGCTGTAGCACTTTAGAATGGGTCACTGTAATAGTACGCATTTATTTATGTATTTTTAAGTTAAAAAAATAATTTCTTTACTTAAAATAATGAAAAAACTGTCCTAGCTGAATATTTTTACATGTCCATGTTGCGAATGTGCAGATGGCAGACACAGTGCTATAAGATATAAGAACACACAGTGTCTGTCATTTAATTTATTTAAAGAAAATTTATTTTTGAAATTATTAATCACTTGTTATGTTCACAACATAAGCTAACCAAATTGGGTTAGCTTACATGCTGAACATGAAGTTCTTAAAATGAAAGTCATTTTCTTGTCTAGCCACACCCAGAATTATGGTCCCGAGGCAACTGCCATAATAGCCACTATTATAATCTGCAACTGCTATCCCGCCAACATGCCATATCAACAATTATTCAGGAGTGATCTTGTAACTGCAGTTTGCTTTCATGCATCACCTGCCTGCAAAGAGTGATATGCACTCTCTATATACTTCTGATGTCTTACTGAAATGAAAACAAAAACTAATGACCACAAATGAGGTTTGGCAACAAACTAAGTTGTCCAGGGACATCTTCAAGAGGGGTTAGATTGATATTAGTGGGAGTTAGGTGGGCTGGGTATTTTTGGCATGAACTTGCTACAGCGATTATTACATACATGATGACCTGTAGGTTGCAGGTAGGCCTTGTCTATGTTAATTAGGTAGGGATAGTAGTGCAGGTAGGCCTTGGTCTATGGTTATTCAGAAATTGCTTTGTGCAGGTGAGATCAGTAGTACAGTAGTATGGGGATAGTACCAGGGTGTTTGGCAGAGCTGCTATTTTGTATTTAGACTGTCTTAGTTGATAAGATCAAAAAAAAAAAAAAACAGGAAGAGAAAATTTGCAACTTTATCACTCTTGACTAAGGTACTCAGTGAAATTGGAATATCCTAAGTTTTTCAGTCAGGACATTTTCTGTTGTCTTGCTTAAGTAGACATTTGCTGGTTTTATACTTCCTTAATTACCGTACACATGGCAAAGATCTGTATATTAGCAGAGGTATAGGTATATCAGCAGAGGTATACACCAAATTGCTAGGAGTGGAAATAGACAATAAACTAAAATTTGACATTCACATCTCCATGACCATAAAAAAGTCCACAAAAAACTAGGAGCATTATACAGAAATAAGCAATTTCTCACCAAAGCAGCAAAGATTTCAATAGCAAATTCCCACCTTATTTCCACCCTACTTTATGCCTCTCCAATATATACCAACCTAAGGCAATGCGATCTAAACAAACTAGAGACCTGCTACAACAAAATCGCCAAATTCGCCACAGGGGCATCCTGCCGTAGTCACCACTGTCTCTCACTTGCTGAACTGGGCTGGCTTGAACTCTGTCACCTCCTTCAGTGGTATCAACTCTCACTCACCCACAAATTAGTAAACCATCCACTAAATGTCCCATCCCTCTAGAATCTACTCCAACCTTATTGCACCACCAGACCACTAAGATCCAGCAACAAAAATCACTTGCAGATCACTAAAGCCAATAACTCTGCTGGTGAAGCACTATTCTCTTGCATCATAGCCAAATAATGGAACTCCCTCCCACCCACAATTACCTCCTTACCATTATGCACCCACTTCAAAACTTTACTAAAAGCGCACCTAAAAACATGCTGGCTATGCCCTTGCAACTCCCACTCTAATATCACCCACCCCATCCAACCACTACCTTTCTTTCCACTCCACTAATTACCTTGATTATAGCAAGCTCAGATGCTCATAAGCCTAGTACTTATTATACAGCAAGAACTTCTCATTGTAACATTTGTTAATGTCTGTTATGTACTTCACAGATAAAGATTCTAGTTGCCTACTGATGTACTATGTTCTTCATCTGTAAATATGTTGCAAGTAATTGCTATGTTAAATTGTTAATCGCTATGTAATCCAATGTAGCTACTGTCTGTTTATTTTAACTGTGGAGCTTTTCTCCCCGGGCCTCCACTGAAAATGGACCTACGTCCAGTCGTACACTCCCGGTCAACACATTTAAATAAATAAATAAAGAAATAAATAATACTGGTTTATTACATTTCGGTTCGGCAGGGGTCGAGTAGTGCAAATATGCACATCCAGGCATCAGTATTGTATAGGTCAGTTGTCATTTGTGGTTGTTGAAGGCATGGCTGGGAGTGTTAGGTTGCTTTATGGTAGGTGGCAGTTGATTGTGTCATTTGTGGCGCTCGGAGCGGTATAGGTTCATAGGTTCATAGGTTCATAGGTTCATACTAGGCTATCTGCCCTAGGGCATTTATAAGCCTAGCCAGAGTGTGTGTGGCTTTCACCACCCCTTAGGATGAGAATACTATACCCATTAGTTTGCTGTGCCTCTGTCCAGCAGTGACACAGAATGATGGCTGCTATCCCTGTCACTAAATCAGCACTCCCGTCTTAAACACAAGTCAGTATTTTAACAGCGATCCCAGAAATCACATTAAGTCTCACCTGATGCACACTGATATCTGTGTACTGGTATTGTGCCTGGCTTCGTTGGGTGCATGGGGGAAGGTGCATGTGCAGTTTGGAGTTCATGGCCTCAGAGTTGCTTGCTGGTGTTGCTTCTGCAGTTCTGAGGGTTTAAGAGGTGATGAGAACAGTATTTAGGCTCTGTTCTAACCTGGTGGGAGTCAGTGCTGGTCTTGGGCTGCTGGGTCACTAGCGGCATACGTAATTATTTTCCATTGTAGAGGAAATGCTGCAGCTTCTCTTCCACGGGCTTTAAGGTGGCATGGTCTTGTTGTTCAGTGTAGAATCTTTTTTTGACAAATTACTGTTCATAAAGACTAAAGTATAAAAATAAATAAATAAATAAATAAAAAGAATAACAGCAAAGAGGGAGCGAGGAGTAAAACAGTTGATCTCAACTAACTGATTGAGTTGGTGCACTCATGTGCCATGTAATATGGCTGCCTGACAAGAGCATACTTGAGATGTTGATTAGGAACATTCAGGGGCAGGTTGAAGTTTATGAACTACAGTTTAAAGTTACAGTTATATTTGCAGAAAGTATTCATTTCACAGGCTTTATGGCCAAAGAGTAACGGTTGTGGACTGCACATGCACAATGCAGTAACCGTGTTGTTACTATACTTCTCAGTAGTTTTGATGTTATTCTAGTGGTATGTTTCAGGTAGTTGTGCTTTGAGGGTTCTAATTTTACTCAATGTCCAGATTTGTAGAGGCATAGTGCTTCATAGAATTTTTACTATCACTAGTTAATTTTAGTTTTGGGTAGCGATGGGGAATCACCAGAGGATAGAAGATATGGAATCCAGTCATAAATTTGATTTTTCAGGATTCTCATCCAGTAGTAGATGCATGTGTCGGCTTCGATTTCTACGTTATAAGAGCAATTGTAAGAGGTCTCCTTAGTTTTGGCTTTGTTGCTCTACCTCTATTTAGGATTTTGTTCAGGTTTTTTGCACTGGAGGGTCAAGAGGTATGGTCTGTTTTCACAAATTGTGGTTTCTGGAATCAGTATTTGCTATTTGTAAGATTTCTCAGTGCTACCTTAATCAGTATTTAGACACTGTATATATTGGGGGTCACAGATGGAGCACTTGTTCTCAGAATGGCTGTTCCTCAGAAAATGGCTGAATCCTGAATGCCGAAGTTACCTCTGGGTTGGTTCTGCAGATTGCGTATTCTTGCAGTGTGGGATTTGATACTATCTTGGGATTTGCCATTATTTATAGATAATGGGGGCAAGTTTTAGGATATCTGCTTAAATGAGAGCATGTATTTACAGGGATGTAAATGTACGTAGCTCTTTAAGTGTGCAGCATTTTTATAGACCTATGCATTTAGGATATGTTATACACATTTCAAAAGTATAAAAAAAAATATTTAATTTTAGTTAGCAAAGCCATTCTACATCATTCGGCGGTGGCTGCAGTTTCCTTCTGTGAGGTCTGTGGAGCAGCTGTTTGTGTGTGAGGAAACTGAGGAAGATCTTTGGATGATCGGTTTGGACTGGGGAGGGGGGATCTTTGTATGAAACAGACATTTTGGTCTTTGGCAATCACACCATGTGGAGTGCAGGCCCTTTTGATACCTGTGTTTACCTCTTATGGCTTCAGGGATTTTCACGGGCTGTGAGGCACTTGAGAGTGTCATTCACTTCCACACAGGCGCAGAGCTGGGTTGGCCGTTGGGGGGGTGGGGACTATAAAAAGTCAAATGGAGAAAGAAAATGTTGCAGCCCATGCTACTCAAATTAATAAATTATCAATCAACAGTACAGATTTAGTTTCTGCATCAAGTAGTAAATTGTTACTGTCTGCATAAGTTTATGTATGGTTTATGGTTCAAGCTACTTTCGGGTTGTACATTACATCAGTACTGGTTTGATTTCTGCTGAGGCTGTTTTAGTGAAAGTGCAATGAGTGTCATTTCTCTGATTGACAGGATGTCATCTCTGTACTTGTTACTATTGTATTTGATATGTCTCTCTTGCTCTGCTGAGTTTAGGTTATGGATGAAAACAGTCAGTAGACCAATCCACCTACCAGATGGCAGTGACATGAGGGGTCTTTCATCAGCCGAAGTGTTATGCCATTGCGGTCACAGATGGTTCAGTGCAGAGGTTGTATCAGCTGATGGTGTGAAGGATGTGAGGAATCTGGTGAGATGTGGTCCATTTTGAATACCAGATTAATGGTAGGGAGTAGCATGTGGGTTATTTCTCTGGTGCCTTGGGTGTGCATCAAAGAGATATGTGAGTTTTAAAGTTATATGGATTAAGCAGGACATGGTTTTAGACTTCCTAACAGTTGCTTCAGGGTTGATTTTTATACCTGGACTGATTTACTGTACAGATTGTCACAGGAGGTCTAGAATCTGCATCATATTTCTGGTTCAGTTAATACAGCTGTGGTTTCGTGGCTAATCACTCATGATTTATTAGAGATCACAGCCAGAAAATGACAGACATTTGGGTTTCTGATTTCAAAGTTAATTGGTTGTACAATCTGTTCTATTAGCCCTTCCAGTATGTCAGATCAATATTGAACATTGTGCCTATTTTTTTTTTGGGGGGGGGGGGGGCAGTTGCATTCCATGGTAAGGGGAGCAACAGCTATTGGCCAAGGGTAAGGAGATTTCAATGGTAATGGATTCTAATGTGGTGGAAGTTTGGGTTCCTGCACTAGGCATGATGAGGTTACAGGTAAGTCACTTTATGCCATGCTCATTAAGGCACAGCACAGTTGGTGGGGTTCAGGTAGGTGGGGGGAGTCACAGCAAGCTTAGGATGATAGGAAGTTACTAGGCTTCTGGCTATGGGATGCTTACAACATAGACAAGTTCAGCTTATATTTCTGTGTGTAGTGTCTATCACGCTTCACCAAGGGGATATGATTCATAACAGTATATGTATATATATATATATATATACATCTATATATCATATATATTTTTTATATATCTATATATATATATATATATATATATATATATATATATATATCTATCTATATATATATTTATATATATATATATATATATATATATATATATATATAAACAGGGGCGGCATGTTCCATGCTTTGGTTCAGAGTTTGGCAAACACTTCATGGGGGTGGCATGGTCCTTGTCAGTGCCTCCAAGTGAAGCATTCTTGTTATGTGTGCACACAGAATTTACTGTTTTCTTTCTTTACAGATTGCTGAAGTATAGAAGGCATCCTGCAGTGGCCTGTTCCATGACTATGCAAAGTTGCTCACAGTGGACATCGTGCTGGTGGCTGTAGTGATGGGCAATGAGGTCATAAAGGATGTGCGCAGAGTCACAGTTGCTTATCTGAAGGCATGTTAATCGATTAATGCTGCATCAAGTTAGTCATCATAATTGTGGGTGGGAGAATTTTACCTTTCATATTTGTTTTGTGCATTTTACCATCTTTGCTTGGGGGTCATGGAGAGTCTCAGTGCTAGTATGTGTAAAGGTGAGCTGGTAAGCACGACCTATAAAGAGGACTGGCGGTATCATCATTTTTGAGTAGGAATGGTCAAAGGAGGATGGTGGCTTTTCAGGGAGCAGGTGCCACTACTACCTGCATGCTGCTTACTAGAAACTTGTATCTTTGGTGCTGGGGTGGTATGGTAGGTAGAATCCACCCTTTAATAAGGGTGCCAATTCTAGATCCTTTGCTTTTACTGTGAAGAAGGGTTTGGTACAGGGGAGTACAAGGACAGGTGAAATCATTGATGTGGATGGGGTTAGTCTGATGGTATTATTCATTTTGAACAATAGGTAAGGTTTGAGGTGTTATTGGCTTATTGCCTACATGAGAGGGACCCCCAGGTGTTAAATTTCCTTACTTCTTAGGTTTTAGGTAGCTCATGGTGGCCTAGCTGCAGTAGCATACGGCCTTTGGGTTTAATGTATCAGTGGTGACTTTGGCATTTAATGCGCTGGGTCAACGGTGGAATAGGGCTAGGTTAAATTTGATACAATAACACTATTTTACGGACAGGACTACTGAGTAATTGGGATCCATACAGATTTTGGCGAGTGGTAGATAAGGTGTTAAGCCAGCAGAGCTGGTAGATATCCAAATACGTTGTTTTGCTTTAAAGACAACATGCTTATCTTGTTTCTCTTTTGCAATGTTGGAGGCACAAAATTTGAGGCTGAGATGATAAATGAGCCTGCATTCCCCAGTGCTGAAGGAAGTGGGTTGTGCAGGTGATCGATGCTGCAGGAGGTGTTTGTGGATTTGGAAGGTGGAAGCAGTCGGGGTCTGAAAGAGGGAGTTTGGAGAGTGATGGATTTGACAGGATGGATGTTATCATTCTGACTGTATCAGTTGCAGAAGATGTTCTAGTCACTAAAGAGGTATAATGGGGCCACAGAGTGCGGTTAGAAGTGAACCATGGTTAGTGGTTTCCCGGAGTGGATGTTTGGTGGTACAGTGGGGTCAAGGGTAATCCTACTATTTTTAGTTTCATTAAGGTGCACTTTCTTTAATTTCATTAAGGCGCATTTCAGTGCTGGTATATTTAGGCATGGGGTTGATGGCAGTGATCTGTTGTAATTTACAGGTGATGGGTACACCGGTTGATGTTTGGCTTAATCTTTCCCTTTATGGCAGGTAGTTGGTGAATTAGTTTGGGTAGTAGGGCAGGGGAACAGCCTGGTCAGGCTGGTTGGTGGAGAAGAGAGACAAGCTTGCCCTCTTCTGTTGCCCCTCTGGTGTCTGGATGTTCATTTCAAGGAATTGGGGGAAAGTAAAATGAGCAGCTGGAGGAAGATGGCTGGATAGGTAAGCAAGCAGCGGTGAGGACACTGCTTATTTGGTTGGAAGGTAATTCAATGAATGGTGTATGAAGTGAGATGGGACGCTGCTTCATATGAGTAAGGTCATGCCGTCCTGAATTATTTGGTTGGATGGGCAATTCAATAAATGGGATATGAAGTGAGTCTGGGATGCTGCTTCATAAGTAAAGTAGGCGAGCAAAGGTATGAACGCTGCTTACTGGGCAGGATGAGTAGGTACGCTGTCCTAATTAACATTACAAGGATGTTTATGCTGTGTTTAGAATCAACTATACTATTGCCAATTGTAATTAATAAATTTTGGTGACCAAAGCTATGTTATGGAAGTTTAATAAAGGTTGTCAAACGTCATTCGGTGTGATGTGTTTATTGAAGGGGGCCTGATCAACAACGTATTCCAACTTGCTACTGTTAGACTCATATACTGAAGGCTCCCAAGAGACAATATTATTTTTATTTACGTGTAATTATGTTTGCCATGCTGAAATTTCACATGCAAAATGTCTTCTCACAATTACCCCCAAAACATTCATTTTCTATACAGACCTGTGATGTCTGATTTGAAGGAAACAGAAATAAATAATATGGTTTCATGCCAGCCTACTTACAACAGATCTCCATCAGAAAAAATCAGTGGCAAAGACAAAAAATGGGGGCACAAAGGCCCAAAACCAGGAACAGAATTATTTTGCACAAGTAAGCTTTTTCTGAAAGATATGGCATCTAAAAATGTTCGATATAAAAAATATTGTTTGCACGTAAGCAATTGCACGGCTCAAAAAGACATGATACAAAAAACAAAAAGAAGAGCCAGCAAGACCAAAACCCAATGATAAACAATTTATTGTTAATACATAGGACAGCAAAGAGGTACACAAACCGGTTTCGGCTGGTCCTAACTACACAGCCTTCTTCAGTGTGAGAAGAAGAAGGCTGAAAAAGGCTGTGTAGTTAGGACCAGCCGAAACCGGTTTGTGTACCTCTTTGCTGTCCTATGTATTAACAATAAATTGTTTATCATTGGGTTTTGGTCTTGCTGGCTCTTCTTTTTGTTTTTTGTATCTAAAAATGTTCGTCATAGCTGCATCCTTTTGTGCTTAGCTAGAAAATCAAACTTTGTATGAGGATTAGAACAGAACATATGAAACAAACCCAGGGACACATAGCAAATTCAGAGGCACTGAGAGATATGTTTACTTACCTTAAATACAGTAGCTCATAGACCCATCCTTATTACCAACTTTTCTTCACTGAAATCCAAGGCTAGACCACACTGTTTCAAAAAAAAAAAAAAAAAAAAAAGAAAAGAAAGGAAACAAAAACCTCCACTCCCCATGCCATCACCAACATGTGACTAGATCAGATTCAGCTGTTATTAGAGCACATGCACTGCTTAGTTCTTTTTTGCCTTTCTGTTTCTATATTAATACCCACCTCATAACAGCAATATTAACATTTCCTACCCTAGTAAGATCCTTCCTGCCTTTCTATTTCATTGAATTTCTAATAACAAATCACTAATCATGTTATATTAGCTGTCTGACAAATCCACTAATACCCAACTTCAAATACTCAATGTTCATCATTTACTGAATGCATAAGTATCTTTTATACTATAATATTTTCCTTTATTTCATATGAATGCAATGCGATTTGTAAGTGTATATGAAATTCCTCATGCATATTACTTAACACATTCATGCCTATACTGTCCTTTTTGTATACGTGTAGTTCACTCCCATAGCTCTCCATAGTGTTCATAACTTTGTGGGTCTTGCTTTTTTAACTAAATGACTTACCAGCTAATTCTGGACAATATTAGAGAGGGCACATAGTTATTAACAAAATAACAGCAATATTGTTAATATGGGATGTCATACAGTAGGGAACTTAATCACATTTTGCTACATAGTATTAATATTTTCATAGTTATGCTTATATTTTCATGATTGAGAGGCCTACACATTATTGAGAGGCATGGTATGAAATGCTATTGTGGGAGACAGGAAAATTCATTGCTACTGTCCACTTATATCACAGTGTACTTGAGGTGTTACTAGTTGTCTGTTAGTAATTATGAAAATAAACAATATTTCCAGATACACTTACTATTTCAAAACCAAGTGACATACAAACTGTTGCATAACATCAGGTGAAACCTTAAATGTTGTTAAAGAAAAATGTCTTTGATATTTACACTGTAAGATGTACACATTGAAAAATATTCAGTATTATTAATATTGCTAATTATATAATTACGCATGTTTTCATATTTCTGTAAATATCTCGATAAACATGAATCCAGATATACATTTCTTGCTGGCATATGAAAACTTCTGTTTGGCTAACAGAAGAGTTCTATTATACAATGACTGGCCATTAATATTCAAAAATGAGCAGACTAATTGGTCAGCCCAACCAGCATGCCTGTTGTAAATCAACCATACCGCTCAAGCATCACTGAGTGGCCAGACTTTTTTTTTTTTGTTTTTTTTAGTGTATTGCGCACAAGCATTAGTCTGACGAAAAGAGTCTGAAACTGAAAAGCTTGTCATTTAGTGACTTTGTTCCTCATAAAATTTGTGGTTTTCGAACATATGACTGAGGAATGAAATCACTAAATAATGACAGACATTTCAGTTTCAGAATTTGTTTCCTTCAGACAATGCACAATTGTTCTTTGTTCACATTTCTTTAAATAAAAAGTTGAGAGTACGCACGAGAGCAGAGAAAATACAAGGAAAATCAGGTACATTCTGCAAACCAAACAAACATATCAGATTTTCCTTGTATTTTCCCCCGTCTCTCTCATACCTCTAAATTGTCCAGAGGTTATTTTTTTTAAAAAAAAAATTAGCAACAGTAATTGCCCTTTCCTCCATTGATTGTTTTCTAAAGTATTGATGTACTGTGCAAGCCTGGAAAATTAAGTCATCACATGCCCATTACATCCTCAAAGGGCAGAATTTGGAAACAACACGGAAGAACACCTTGCACCATGATATATTAAATTGTTTATGGAAAGATACAAATGCACTGTTATCACAATACAGAATACTTCTTACTGATAGCATTGTTATTTGTATAGGTCTAATAGCTTTTACTGTTCTCAAAACATTTACTTTAGTTGATCTTATGCTTTTCAACTTGATTGCTCAGAAAATGCTCTGGAATGCAAGGATGTGTGTTGGCTGCTAGAAATGTGACATCTACATTACATAAGTGTTACTGATTTAAGGTCTGCTCTTGTATGTTACTGAATGCTTCTTAAAAATGGATGTAATATGTTGAAGATGTCCTCAGGGCTGAGCAGAAAGTGTTTTTTCTTTAAACCCATTCTGACAAACAGTAAACCAAAAATAAAATAAAAAGTAAAACCGATAAAATATTTCAGACTTTGAACATAGGCTTTTTTAAGTAGTCAGTCATCACACATTTCACCCTGATTATTTGTTGCAGCCAGTCCTGAAATCAACCAAAAAAGACAGAAACTGACTGGCTAGTACTTGAACCAGGCATGTACCATAAAATGTGATGCAGCTGAGACTGAAACATCTGCTGTGGGCTGTCTGCAGGCAGGTGCCTCAGCAGAGTAGCGTCTTTGATTACTCTCTTTGCAAACACTCTCCCTGACTGCATGTGTGCTATAGTACATAAATGTACACTTGCCTGCATTCACGAAGGCAATAACTTTCAGCTTACAGTTCAAACTTTCCGTTTATCCTGTATGGTCCCAGCCATGAGCTACACAACAAATTCTGAACAGGAAGCAAAGAGGTTATGTCAGCCAGTTCAGCTTAAAAGTGTCCCTGGCCAAATGGTGCTCAAGACAGCTACCTAGTTCACCTATGCATATGCTCTGCTATACCTATGTCTGAGTTCTTCCTAAATTACTTGTCCTTCTTTACAGGCATTTTTCCTCATCTGATCATACATTAGTCACAAAGAACAATGAAAACTGCCTATGGAATATATAAGCTTCAAATATGTTGATAATGGAGCATTAGAGGAATCTTATTTTTTCCTGCATGTGCAAAGTATCTATCGTGCTTACAAGACTACGACTCTGATCTACCAGTGACTCTGTCAACACATCACTTCTAGTGTATAGTTGAATAAAATAACAGCTTTTTCTAATGCAAAAGAAATATGCACCCATGTTTTTATCGGCACTTTATTAATGCCTGAGGTTGCATTAAGTATTGCCCTGAATTCACATACTCAGCTGTGCGCATTTTGTCCTCATACAGAAGATGCGAAGGAATGGATATTGCATATAACAACCTGCAGAATTTACTTGTTTACATATAATTCCAGAACTAAATGAATCAAACATTCTGATCAACGTGTGGCTCCTTTCTAGCAGACAACCTTGGTAAACCAGTATTTCAAAATGAATAATTGTTTGCATTAATTTTTTTTCAAGATTCTAGCGACAAATCTCATCAGCATGGATATAAGTACCCATTCAGTTAGGCAAGCAATAACATCTACTGCCTTTTTTCAGAGGAGAATCCCCAGCAGTCTTTTGTGCAGTTGCTGTGTGACACAAATTCCATTAGTGAATGCTTGAATTAAAAAAAAAAAGTTCAAAATAACAGCCCTCCTTGAACCTTACATCTGTCTGCATTTTTTTCTAGATAAACAGCTTGCGCTCATATGGCAAAGCACATTGTTTATGTTAAAACAATAGATAGTGAGTACAATTTTACTTAGTTTAATTAAAGGAGACTTCCACCCAAAAGTCAAGTTTTTCTTTCCAAAAACTGATTTTCATTCCAGTACTAAACACTTCACATACAGAAAAAAACATAATTTAATAATTATGTTTGCTTTTCTTTCCTGCATTTGTCTCACCTTTTGCATCACAGCAGGCACTAAGAGTGGCAAAATAATTAAGTTATAGTAGATCACTTGTTCTAACTACAGAGCCATTAATAAAACAATACCTCATAAACAATGACATTTAAATGTGCCTTATGAGTTACAGATTGCCAGCATCATACCTCAGATAAATAGTGTAACCTGGAGTCTGAACAAATGCAGGACTAGTAACAGTTGAATTATATCTTCCAGAACATATTATCAATTAATGTAACATACGAATTTAAAAGAAAAACATTAACAATGATGATTTTCCTTAAAGAAGGTATAAACATCATGCAGAGGATAATGAGTTGTGCTTTTGTAAAGATGTACAGCATGGTTTCATAGCTGCTTTCAACAAAAGCATAGTTACATAACATAATAGAGTATAGCTTACAGGAGATGACCAACAGAGCATGGCATGCTTTTTTGAAGCCAATGATAATCTCAGCTATATCAATATTTGGTACTTTACTTGCATTTATTATTATTATTTACAAAAAAAAAAATTGTATTTACAAAAAATTATAGAGACAACATGCTGGGTTCAGAAAGAGCCCAGATATGAGAGGTAAGTGCTACAGAAAAAAGGGCCCCTTTGTACAATCTCGAAAAACAGTGATTCAGAGACACATTAGACACAGTAAGAAAATACTTCATTATCACAAATGTGCATGTTTTTGGCTCACTCGGTGATTATTGCAGATGTTAGGAAGTTCTTTGCTGTGGTAATCATCTCTGGTGGCTCATGCATCACACTGGTACAGGCACACTTCTCAGTCTTTTCCCCTCACACACATGCATACATTCGAACAGACACAAAGACACACACCCATACCTCTCATCTGTCTCTGATTTTACAAAACATCCATGATTTTTCCACTTATGTTCACCATGTCCCTGTCACAATCAAATTCAATCAATAAATAATGCCACACATTAAATGAATTGTATACTTTATTTTGGGCATTTGCAACTTCTTGCTGTAAAATCTGTTGCTCTCTTAACTTTTAAAGTTCTTAAGAGTAATACGTCCAAACCATTCCTCGTGTCTAATGCGTGTTAGTCTAGGGGGAGCTGAGGTACAGAAGCCTCACACACATACACACACACACACACACACACACACACACACACACACACACACACATGCACTTACTTTACATTAAATATACCTCCCTCACCTAAGTGCACTGACAGACATACTCAACTATTCAATCATGCAGGCATACAAATGCCCCCCCACACACGCAAAAACACACACTTACCTGAAACAATTCATGCATCTGTATACACTCACACATACTACTGCAGATCTACACACATGTATACAATCCTACCACTACCTCTCTGTTAAACTGTCTGACACTTACCTCTGATATAATCTGGTTGATTAAAATTAATGGGTAAATGCAAACATCTCACTGTATTAAATAACACAGTTGGCAGGACTGATTTACGAAGCAGTTCTATGAATTGCTTGGGTACTTAAGTTACTTACTCCAAACATTTCCTGCAGAGACCATATGACTCAATATCATATTTTGCTACCCTTAAATGCTTTATTAACATTGAAGTAAGATTGGGGAACCTCATTGTGGTGATTCTACAGACAGTATAGAGTCACTATGGTAAGGCTGTCTATGAATGGGAAAGGACTACTACCAGTGGAAAAACAGGCCACATTATATTAGCCCTGTCTGAATCCCCATGTAGCATTTCTGTTTAATCCTATGGAATCTGAGATACAATTCAGCAGAAAAAGGTTGCAGAAGTAAGCGTGAAAAACAACTTAACCATTATCTGCAAAGCATAAGGTTTTGGATTTGCACCACGTTTTTTTTTTTTTTTTTGTAGATAAGCTCATTATAAGTTCCAGCCTGTTAGAGCAATCTTAGAAAAAGCCCTGCTCATAACGGGTTCCTATCACGAAATCAAACTTCCAGAAGTTCAAACACCAGAAGGTTGAACTTGGAAGTTCGAAAGTTGAAAATGTTGAAGCCGTGGAAATCCGAATTCTTTCCCAGGGAAAGAATTTGGTTGGCCTTTACTGTGGCTTCAACATTTTCTCCACTGTGGTACGAAAGTTACAGAATGGGTTAAAGTAAGTGTGTGATAGTGACGGACCTTAGGATTAGGGTGGGGGTAAGGTAAGTGTGCAATAGTGATGGACTTTAGGGTTAGGGTATGGGTAAGGTAAGTGTGTGACAGTGACGGACCTTAGGGTTAGGGTTTGGGTTAAGGTTAGTGCATAGATAGTTGTGTATGTAAGGTTTAGTATAGGTTTATAAGGTTTTTGGTTGGCTTGTGTTGTCTGTGTTTTTTGGAACAGCGAATTTTTTCCCCTGGGAAAAAAATCACTGTTCTGAAGTTTCGATGTTGTCACATTTTGACCTTCCAAGTTCGAACTTATGGTGTTAGACATTTTGGAAGTTCGATTTCATGATATAGACCCCCCCCCCCAATAACATACCTCACAACTGTCCAGATTTTTGCAGAATGTTCAGATATTTGCATCATGTTTTTTGTTTATTCCTCATAAAATTTGAGGTTTTCTGGCAAATCACTGAGGATTAAAGTCACTAAATAATGACATACAATTGAGTTTCAGACTTCATATAATTTACAAAATGCATGCTAATGCAAAACCTGTGATTCTAGCAACTTTCTAAGAGCAATATTTAAAATCTGTCCCCACTTTTCGGTCTTTGTCTCTTCATTTGTTTAGGCTTTGTCCAGATTTCTTGTGCTAAGAAGTTGAGAGGTATGGCCCATACGATTAAGTTGAAGGGGGCCTGTGAGCAGAGTACCATCTTGGCTATGGAGGAAGTATTCAGATGTTGATGCTAAACTCTGTTTTTTTTTTTTTTTTTTTTGTGGAAGATAAGTATCTGTTATGATATTTTTTTTTAAAAAAAAAATTGAATGCATTTAGAATTCTTGCTTTTGCAGTGGGAGGGAGGCATTTCCCTTTTTGATTGTTGAACAGTGATGTTCTGATTTTAAGACAGATGAATATATCTTATTATACAATAACCCCCCCATTAATATTCAAAAACGTTCATGCTGATTGGCCAGTGTGCCCATTGTAAATCCCACAATAAACCAATGGGAAAAGGTCTAGTCACATTTTTTCCATTGTTATAAAGTGTCTAAAACTTCTTTTTTTTTTTTTTTTTTGTAATTAAAAAAAAAACTGAACAACGGAGACTTTCTTTTCTCTTTTGCTTCCATTTCAAGGCATTGATGTACTGGGTATGCATGGGAATGCAAGTCCCATGTGCATGCGCATTACATCAACACAAGGAAGCAGTATAGCACCACCAGTGGAAGAACAGTAATACGCCACTATACAACGACATTATTTAAGAAAAGTATTTTTTTTTTTCTTAAATAATGTCATTGTATAATAGCAATAACTGACTCCATGGCTGTGGTATATTGAAGATTATACCATGACCCCCCCCCCAAAACGTGCACGCTGATTGGCCAGCGTGCACATTGTAAATCGAGTTATACTAATGGAAAAAGGTCCGGTCGCCCGGACTTTTTTCCATTAGTATAACTCTACTTTTAAAACACTGTCTCGCTATGTTAAATGGGTTTAACATAGCAAGACAGCTTTAAAATAAGAAACGGAGATCTCTGTTGCTTATTTTAAAGCTGTCTCGCTATGCTAAACCCATTTAACATAGCAAGACAGGTTTTAAAAAAAAACAATGGAGAAAGCAAGATCTCCGTTGCTTTTTTTACTGTTTTGCTATGTTAAATGGGTTTAACATAGCGAGACAGTTTTAAAATAAGCAACGGACATCTCCGTTGCTTATTTTAAAGCTGTCTCGCTATGTTAAACCCATTTAACATAGCGAAACAGTAAAAAAAAAAAGCAACGGAGATCTTGATTTCTCCGTTGCTTTTGCCCACAGCTCTGATGTACTGCAGGCGCGCAGTACATCAGAACTGCCGCGGATGCCAGACATCTGCAGAAGGGCAGTAAACAGGCATTATACTATGCCATTATTTAAGAAAAGTGATAGTTTCTTTTCTTAAATAATGTCATGGTATAATAGCAATAACCCACTTCTGGGTGTGGGTAATGCTGTTACCACGGTTGGCTTTGTTTGGTCCCTGGGGCTTCGCCCTCGGGACCAAACCACGCCAACCGTGGGTAAATCCAGCATTACCCACACCCAGGCGTGGGTTATTGCTATATTTACCCATGGTTGGCTTTATATAATCACTTGGGCTTCGCCTTCATGATTAAACCATGCCAACCATGAGTAAATCTTCAATATACCACACCACATTGTTGGCTATTGCTTAAATATTTTATTTTGTTTGGTTTAACGGATTTCACTAGTTTGCAATGGGTTAGAGAAGATTCTACAAAGAATAAATTCAAGCCTTGGAATGAATGTGTTTAAGAGATGGCATATTTGGCTTCTGATGTTACGAGTCTACCCAGTTTTTAAAACTATTTTTTGGTTAAACTGTTAAAAACGAGCTGAAAAGCAAACTATAAGCCAAAGCAAACAAACAAAAACAAGAATAGACAGTATGTTGTTAAGCGCTTTTCATCCAGATTATATCCGGACTTCCTCAGACAACCCACTAGTTCTCACAATAGGTTTAAATAACCTCTTATGTTGGTATTGACCAATCAAAACTCAATAGATTCCTTCAACATAGTTTTGATCTCATACGTCATAATCAGCCGTATAAACAATTTATTCACATGTCACTGTCATTTATATAAAAATTAAAACAATATAATCATACAAATAGAAAATACAACATCCTAAACCCTAAATACATTCATTTTACATGAATTTTAGATAAAAACAACAGTTTCAAAGTGTGTAATCACTTTCAACACTAGAATAAGCATCAAAATCTGACCTACTCAGTCAATACCAACATAAGAGGTTATTTAGTGCTTAACAACATACTGTCTATTCTTTTTTTTGTTTGTTTGCTTTGGCTTATAGTTCGCTTTTCAGCTCGTTTTGAACAGTTTAAAATAAACTTTGTGGAAGTCCACCATCGTTTGGAATCTGTGCTATTTCGTGGTTACTTCGTTTTTTGTGCATTTATTGGTGTTAGTTTGTTTTTTTTTTTGGTTGTTTAGCACCGACGACAAACAGAGAGGATGGACGATTCTATACACAGTGAAGAAACTGAGAAGGGTAACTTAACCCAACTGCTCGAGCTGATGAGCGACCGTTTGGATAGATTAATGGCCAAAGTGGACTTAGTGAGCAAACATCACAGCAATTTGGTTACAGCTAATTCTGAACGGCCTGACTCTGGTGGTTCCCAAGGATATAGTCAAAGCCTACCCCAAACATCACACAACTTTCCGGGTGAGAGATCGGAGTAGGAGTGGATGAATGGAGTTACTAACATCAGTACAGCGAACCACCAAGGGGGGCCCTATACATCGGGGACCAACATTTCGTATGATATAGTGAATTGGTTAAATGACGAACTTAATTTGGATAACCAACAGGAAAGTACGTGTAATGAAATTAATAATGTGGAGAATTACTCATTAATTGAAAAATTGAAACAATTTGATAGTAAATTATTAAAAATTAAGAAGTTACAGCTTGAATTGAATTATTTTAATAGGTGCATAAGGGAGAAAATTGTACTTAAGGGACTGAGATACTGTACCTACCCAACAGGTTTAATAGAAGGATCTCAGTTCCATAAGGAGCTTATTGAGCTTTGTAACAATCAGGGACTAGAACTGTTGAAATGTATGGTAAAACACTACCAGATTATGGTAGATGAATTAACAGTGGAAACCCGGACTTTGGAAAATGACATTAAAAAAGATGTGAAGTTTAACCAGTATCAATACAATTATAACAGGACTTTTATTAGCATCGCACAACAACTAGAGAAACTTAAAAAAATTACAGAGGGATTTAAGGGCAAACGCAGAGGGTTATGTCTACCATAAACCACCAGTTTCACAACAAGCCTTGACTAGGGACAGGAGGGGACCAGTTTTACCTGACCAGAGACACCAAGAAGGGCAAGAACAAACCAGGTGGTCTAATACAAGAGCTGCTACATCTAGGAATGAGGAAGAATTTAATAGTACGAACTTTATTAATGAAGAGACTACCTTTAGTGATGTGCAGAGGACTGAACCAAACTTGGACCGAGACTATCAAGGTCCACGCCAACAACAATTTTACAATTTTAACCAGAGGAACCCGCAGGATGAACAAGATTACTAACAAAAAAACTACAAGGGGGGGGGGGGGGACAATTGGACACCCAGCCCACAATACCCAAAAAGGAAATGGTACAATACCCGCAGCAACAGGAATTAGATCCCTTTCCTTACAAAGTAGTTTTGAACAAAGAAGGTGACTTTAAAATCTTTAATTACACTGGATATGATATAGATGGGATACTGGTTGAATTGCTTGCAAAAGGATTAGCATTTGTCCCCACAAACAAATGCAACCTTGTTGAACTGTTAGTTGACTTTAAACTTTTTATCCGGAAGTTAAATTTAACTGTTTTAATGGGTAACTCCTCTTACGGTAACAATGAGTTAAGAGTTACTAGCACGTATAACCCACCATCACACCCTTTGATTAGTATGTTTGAATTTTTGTGTGAATATGAATTTAGATAAATTATTAACAACAATAATAAACAAAGGAACTTAGGGAACATCACAATGCATGAAAGGCAACTATTAACATAATTTCGTAGCCTCCCAATTAGGTCCATGAAGCCTGATAAGGGAGGGGGTCTTGTGGTTATGCACGATGAGGACTACACTAGAAGAATGTTACTCCTATTAGAAAAAGAAACTTATGAGGAAGTGAGTGTAAACAAATTGAATGGGGCATATGACAAAATTAGAATGTTTGTGGGGGACTTGTTTATGGATGGGTTGATTGACTGCCAACTGAACCACTATTTAACAATGTTGGCTCCAAGGACACCACAACTTTTTGGGATACCCAAAATCCATAAAAGTTTAATAGATCCACCTTTTAGAGCATTAGTGGATGCTAGGCAGTCAATCACCTACCCTTGTGCATAGGTCGTAGACTCAATTTTGAAGAAGTTTGTTGGAGAAGAAAAACAAATTTGTAAAGACTCCTGGTCCTTTTTACAGGAAATTAATACACTGACATTTAACCACAAACACAATTTTCTTACAGTTAATGTTTGTGACCTTTACTCATGTATTCCACAAGACTTAGGGATAGAATGGGTGGTGGACCACATTAGAAGTAAGGAAGCACTGGAGAGGGAGTGTCTACTAGTTGAGCAACTATTGGATATCATTTTGAAGAACAACTTTGTATCATTTAACAGCAAACTGTATTTGCAGAAAATTGGAGTAGCAATGGGGTCCCCAGTAGGGGCAAGCTTTGCAAATTTGGTAATGGCCTTTTGGGAGATTAATTTTATTTTTTCAAGTCACTGGTACGGAACAATCCAGTTTTACAAAAGTTTTTTGGATGACATCTTTATTACGTTAGAAGGAGACAGTACTGTAGCTGACAATTTAGTTGCCTTCTTAAATACCACTAGTTCCTTTCTTAAATTTACTAAGAATTTCCAAGAATACAGGATTAATTTTCTAGACATCGAACTTAGTAAGAACACCCAAGAAAAGAGATATACTGCTAAAATTTTCAGGAAAAGCACCTACTCAAACTCATTTTTACATTTTACTAGCTCACACCCACGACACCAGAAAAAATCAGTCGTAAAGGGTCAACTCGTACTTGCAGCCAGAATGGTTACTACTGAAAATGAGTTTGAAGTGGAATGCAAACTTTTATTTGACATGTTCACACATAGAGGCTATCCTGAAAGTTTTTTGACTAACATTTTTAAGGAAGTGGTAGACAAAAGAAAGTCAGGTGTGCATAAGCCAATACTGAGTAATTGTATAACAGAAGAAGAAAACATAGGACCAGTAGTAGGAAATAACATACTTATGCAGGAATCAAACCCAGGAAGTCTAGTGATGGCTATAGATACAATGAACGCAAGTGCAACTAACAGGAATAAGAACTTTGTGTTAGCATTTACTTTTACTTACAGTCCAGCAACACTGGACATACAGAGAACAATAAGGAAGTGTTGCTTCTACCTATCCCTTGATAAGGACATTTTTAGTAAAATAGGTGAGAACCCAATTATAAGCTTTAAACGGGGTTCAAACCTAAAGAAACTCTTAGAAACTAAATGTAAGACCAAAAGAACTAAGGCAGGCACCTATAAATGTGGGACATGTAAACAATGTGGATTCATAGACAGTGACAACACCTTTAGAGTTAGAAAAGAGGTCTTTTATATTCATGATACATACAATTGTAATACAAAATCAGTAGTTTATTTAGCTGAATGCCAAGTGTGCCCCGCATTTTATGTCGGTAAAACCGACCGCCAGCTAAGAGACCGAGTTTACTAACATACGTATGCAATTAAAAAGAAGAATTATGATAATGCGTTAGCCCGACATTGTGACCAAAATGTGGGACACTCATTTAAATTTTAAAATTATTTCTAAAATTGAACACAAGACTAAGAGTGGTAACTTTGTTAATGACAGTTTAATGAAACTGCTGTTAGAAAAAAGTGAGTTAAACTGACAGTTGCGGTTAGATGCTTGTGTAGAGCCAGGGCTAAATGAAACTTGTTCTATTGGATGTATACTGAAACTAAAGTGTCTCTTCAGGTGACTAGTCTAGGATGTACAACCGATTCCATACTTTGACATATATATATATATATATATATATATATATATATATATATATATATATATATATATATATATAAATCTTTTTCTCTTTGTATAATATGGATTTGGAGTAATCCGGAGTACCACCTGCTATTAGAGATATCAGGGTAACAGTGGTATTTTGGAGATGACTAACCACTGTAGTACAGGGTTAGGAAGTAAGGCAACCTACCCCTTTTAGTAACAGCGTCCCCACTTTTAGAGTAAAAAATATAATTCCTGTAAAAACAAGGAAAATAGTGACCTTTTGAACATCACTAGTAAAAACTACATTTGGAGAACACTTATGGAATGCACATACATTTTTGAGGTTAGTAGTGATCGGATTAATAAAGTAGTTAGTAAACGTTTATAAAGATTTTGGCTTATAGTGTCCTAGTGAATGCCAAGGGGGTAGTTAGACTTGCCTTGTAATTTTAGAGTGTGCGATCGAACTTTAAGACAGTATCGGGTAAACGAGGCTGTAACATAGTGCCAATTGTTTCTTCACGCTGTAACTTCTTTTTACTTACTACTATTTTTCAAAAAAGCTATACTTGGTTTTAAAAAAAAGCTTGTGTTTTAACCGTTTACTTTTTTAGGTTAGACCTTGCGAAGTGTGTAGGTTGGATTTTTGACGCTTATTCTAGTGTTGAAAGTGATTACACACTTTGAAACTGTTATTTTTATCTAAAATTCATGTAAAACGAATGTATTTAGGGTTTAGAATGTTGTATTTTCTATTTGTATGATTATATTGTTTTAATTTTTATAGAAATGACAGTGACAAATAAATAAGTTTTTTATACGGCTGATTATGACGTATGAGATCAAAACTATTTTGAAGGAATCTATTGAGTTTTGATTGGTCAATACCAACATAAGAGGTTATTTAAACCTATTGTGAGAAATACTGGGTTGTCTGAGGAAGTCCAGATATAATACGGACGAAAAGCGCTTAACAACATACTGTCTATTCTTGTTTTTGTTTGTTTGCTTTGGCTTATAGTTCGCTTTTCAGTTCGATTTGAACAGTTTAAAATACATTTTGTGGAAGTCCACCATCGTTTGGAATCTGTGCTTTTTCGTGGTTACAAAAATATTTATACTACCATTCAACAACGATATAATCTGCATATAGAATATGATTAATATTTGGAAGGCCATTTTGGAGACTGTTAATGGAGAGAGAGAGACAGACAGAAAGAGAGAGAATATGAGTAGGGGGAAGTACTGAGTCAAGAAAGGCATATTTAGAAAAGTAACCAGAGTTTCTCTGTAAATTTTTTGATGCTATAATAAAGGATCTGTTAATCAGATAGTTGTTAAGCAATAAAAGTACTTCATAAAATACACAGTATTCAACTTTTCTCAAGCAAGATATTATAGTCGTTGTTTTCAAACTTTTTTTTAATAGATCTAACGATATGACACTTTTAAGAAGACACTGTTTTGGGTTGGATATTGTTTTATTTGTAAGAGTGCATGTGACTAAATCAGTGCCATAATATAGTTAGTATCTATCTGTACATTATGATTTTATATGTGTTTTTACTGAAGTGACTGTATAAATATATATACTCTCATATCTGATCTTGTATATCATTTTAACTCTGTATTCTTATATGACTTATGGCAAGGGTCATGACTGAAAAGGTTCTTTCAATCAACTCACCTACCTAGCTATACAAATAACTAATTAATTAACCAACTAAGATCCACTAGTGTATTTGGTTGGATAAAGTCTTTTTCCGATTTTTTAAAAGATGACATATATTTGCATTCTTTCTATAGTTATTTGGTGCAGAAGAGGAGTTAGCATTTGGAACTTGTCTAAGTAATGTATATTTGAAACTGTATGGAATTATTTTTTAATTGTGTTAAATAAGCTGTTATTGCATGCTAGATGCACAGATAAAATGTCACAGCCTATTTATACAAAGTTGGGCAGTGAAGTGGAGATGTGGCTATACAGGAGATGTCTATTTTTATTAAATATTCTTTTAACACTAAGCAATTGCATACATTTGAAGAAAAATGTTGCTTTTTGGTCATCTTATTGTATGATGCTTCAGGAAAAGGTGTCAGAATTATTGTGGTATAAGTAAAGGTAGTACAACAGAGTGGCCTATAATACTTCATGGAGAAATCATTTAAATGAATCTGACTTCATCAAACCCAAATCAGCAAACTGAATTTCTGGGAACAAACCCATCAAAAAAATTCACCAGGGAAAATAACCACCTGGCCAACGTCACATCAAAACACAAACCGCAGTATATTAAACCTATCCAAGTGGGAGACTTTGCCCCCCACACCCAACACCCCCAAGTATATATAACAACTCAGAGACCACACTATGGTGGGGAAAAGGGCAAAGTTTTGCTGTTGGCCAACTTCTTCCTTTCCCCGGTGAAATCTTTTGCAGTGGTGAATGTGCGTGGAAATTTAGTTCACTGATTTAGGGTCAATAAAGTCAACTTTGTTGAAATGACTCTTCAGTTTAGTAATATAGACCCCAACAGAGAGGATTAGAACAGCATTGATGAAATCTTTGCTTAGATTAGTGTTACTGGAGGATTTAAGAAAGACTGTCCTGGTGGCAAGGTCTGTTATAACTTTCTAAAATGTTTTTGCTGTTTTTTTTATCGGTATATTTTGTTTTGAGTGAATACATGAGGTCTAAACAGCCTATGTTTCTTGTGGTAAATATATTTTTAGTTTCTTGTAAGTTTTATAAGTGTCAGTTATTTTGATTATTTTTCCTCATTTTCAGTGCTTTGTCCCAGTCTTCATGTGTGTGTGTTTTAATTCATGTATAATCCACAAAATCAATTTTCCTCTTATGCTCATGTGAAGCATTTTAGATGAACACTGCTCTTGACTCCCTTTCCAGGGAAACAGGAATATGTACACATTTTTGATTCCCTTTCCGGGAAACAAGAATATGTACACATTTATCCTGAGACAAACTAAATAAGGGATTGCAGGCTGTCTGACTGTAATGAATATGAACTGCAATAGGTATGCTTTAATATTGTAATAAAATAATATTCCTAAAAGCATACATGTCATTTATGTCTTATTTTCCTTTATAATGCACATGATAGGAACAGTTTTAATGTTAGTTCCTTTCCTCAAATAATGTGTATTTATTTATTTAATTAATTTATTTTATTTATTTATTTTATTTTATTTTATTTTACATTTGTTGACCGGGATAGTCTGATTGGATACATGTCCATTTTCAGCGGAAGCCCGGGGAGAAAAGCTCCAACATAGACACATTAGCAGAATGTTACATATAGTAAAGCATTTATGAGGAAAACAAATTTTACAGACTTCTACAAATATTCTAGATATAGCAGTTATTGAAGGTTGTAGCCAAGTGGGGAGTTTAAGGACAGCACCTTGGCAGCCTTTAATATTTGTAGTGGCAGGGTTGGATTAAGCTTGGCCGTACACTCGTAGAGGGTATAACAACCTTCTGTATAGCAGTTATTGAAGGTTGTAGCCAAGTGGAGAGTTTAAGGACAGTACCCTGATTTAGAGGCAGCCGACTGGGTCCAGAAGCACAGTAGTTTGTAGTAGTTACATTTGTTAACCGGGAAATTCCAACTGGACCAGGTCCATTTGCAGTGGAGGCCCAGGGAGAAAAGCTCAGAAACATTGCTACAAAAAAAAAACAAGAGAAGCAAATTTATACAGTGTTATATGAAGGTTATTTAAATCAAACAAGGTACAGAAGGGAAGCAGCCAAAGAGTACGAACCAAAGACGAAAATCCACCAGGACACTTGGATGTAAATGCCTGAACGCAAGTTTATTATAAAGTAAAAAAGCGTTTTCGCTGCCCAAGCAAACCGCAGCTTCATCAGAATTGAAAAATACAAATTGTACCGCCAAAAGTTTAAATATACAAAAGGAAGTGTGTCAATCGACGTCACTTCCTAAAAAAGCGCTCAGCAAGAGAGTAATCAGTCATATAATTATGAAAACAAAATAATATAATAATGAAAAATAACGAAGCGTAACAGTCCTAAATGTTTACTAATAACCAAATAATGTAAAAATTGTGTAAAAATGGTTACACGTTAACTAAATAACCTAACCACATAAAAATCCTAAATGCCATAAAATATTCATGTATAAACCACTTAAAAAATATATATTATATATAATAATATATGTATAAATCCATAAAATAAATCCTATCTCAAATAACTTTTGAACTTTAGAACTGCTGAAATATTGCAGTTCTCATTCAGACCTGGAAAATTAAAAGCGTCAAGTTTTATCTGCCATTCATGCTCTCGTAATTCCAACATAAGGGATAGAGGGCCACCCCAACACTAAGGGGAAGATGGTCAATGGCCATTAAATATTTTTCATGTTATTTGTCTATGATAATTTGGTGCATTTATTTGAAAAAAGAACGTCTAACTTGTGTGAGTTCCAGACATTCTTATGTAATCAGCATTCACATAATTTGTGGCAAGTGAATGAACCCATGAAGTATGTAGTTTTTTCATTTAAAATGTTTTAAAATGTAGTTTCTCCACCTTTTCTGCTGTTATAACTGTACTGCCATGTTTGGTTGTACAACTATGATATAAATATAGTTATCTTATTTTTCACACAAAATGTGAACATATAGCATGCTCTACCTCCTTTTACAGAAATGGTGTTATTCCAGAGGATCATACACCACATTGCTCCAAGTTCTGGAATAAATAAAGGGATATACCAGGATGGATAAGTACATTTGCAATTTTCCTTTTTTATATAAACGATGATCTCACATAACACTGTTTAGATCATCTCCTTAAAATGTTAAGAGATCATCTGGGACATGGAGAATGGAGAGTGCTGTGAATGTCAATATCACATCAGAGTTATATTTTTAAGTACTCCAACAGTGCAATTTTTTTAATCCCACACTCAGAAAAAATAAGTCACTTCTTACAGCACGCATCTCCTTTGAGTGTGAACAAGTAAACTGAATTACATGAAAATTGATAATGTGATGGATTTCTTTTCTGGGAAGTATTTTAGTCTATAGCTTTATACCTTTTAATCTATAAATTATACACAGACATACACTTTCTCTCTCTCTCTCTCACACCACACACACACACACACACACACACACACACACACACACACACACACACACACACACACATACATACACACATACACACACACACACACACACACACACACACACACACACACACACACACACACACACACACACGCATGCACGCACACACACACACACACACACACACACACACACACACACACACACACACACACACACACACGCATGCATAAACACGTATGCACACCCTGTCCCAGAAATAGCTAAAGTATTTGATGATGATCAAGAGACTAAAATAACCTTTAGGATCCTGTGTATAGGTTATTAAAAATGCAGTTTTCTGCAAAACAATATCCTCAAATATATCATATACAAAACATTTTTAACTACATACAAAGACTCTAATAACTTAAGTGACAGACAGCTAGATAGATAGATAGATAGATAGATAGATAGATAGATAGATAGATAGATAGATAGACAACAGGCAGATAGAATGATAGTTACAATAATAGATAAACAGATAAACAAATAGATGTGTGCCATTTTTGTATAAAACCCACCATTAATGTTTGCTTGTCCTCTAAAGACAAGCTTTTCCTGAAACAAGTTCTTTGTCCCAAAATTAAACCACCCTGACTGGGTACAACTAATAGATAATCTCGAAAAATACATAGTTTTGATTTTAGTAGTATTTATTTTGGGTGCATTCAGATATATTTTTTATACATAATATCCCCTTCTGATAGAATGCAACCAGATTGACTGTGATCAAGCTGCAGATAATTTTTGCAGGAAAAAATAGGTAATTGGTTTTTTCACTGTAACATTTCAAATAATTTCACTCCCAGACAGTCAACATGTAAATAAACACCTCATGATAAGGAATATCTGCTCTAATAACACATTGCTGAAATTATGCACAAATAAACTGTCTGATGGTTTACAAATAATATTATTCTTTTTGACATATGGCAAATTAGAAATAAAGATGTAAAGAGCAAGACAGTGTTGCCTGGATGCATAACCCCTCAGTTGTGTTGTTTGTCTTCAAATTCAGTCATATCACAATTTTACTTCATTTTTTTCACAAATGTGAGTTTGTAATCTGTCAGAGGTAAGTATTGCTTTTCTGACTGTCAGGTTTGCTTGCTGTGATATGGATTTGAGATATATTCTGCCTTCAACATCTATGTGGTATGATGCACTGACATTCCATTTCTGTTTTCAGACCTTTGCGTTCAATGTAGAATTGTGCCACTAATCTCATTGTTGCCTTTCTGATGCTTAGTGGCATGGAGCTTACACGGACGTAAGCTGCCATGTGATCCAGTAAACAGAGCAGAGGGCCGTGCATGGGCATGCAGACACGGAAGTGTCTGTGGCGTGAAAATCACCTCATAAGCAGATGAATTGCATGCAGATGAGGGTGCTGGAACAATCCAGCAAGCAGATAGGCAGTCATGCAGACCCCGTGTTGTTGGCTGAAGGTACACTGAAAATATCTGTGTACAAAAAAATAAAAATGGAACAAGGGCTGTAAAAGCCCATTTAAAAGGTCAAAAATTGCATAATAGGCATAGTTATTTGTAAAACTATGCCCTGTGTGTCCACAAATTCTTGCAAAATAATGTAAGAAAATATTTTTTTTTAATAATCATATTACGTTTGCGTGGCACGCATCAGTGTGCAAATGTGACGTTATGCAAAAAAATATTAAAAAGTATAAAACGTAAAAATAAGAAATATGTGAGGATAATGCATTTTAAGGCCCTGCATGAAGTTTATACAATGGCAGATTTCAGTGGTTGCTAATGGAGCAGGCCCTGGAATAGTAAAGTATCCAGGTTGTGTGCACTGATCTGTATGCCTATGAGCTGGGGTTACTGAATAGCAAAAATGGGCTATTGTGTCCACAGATAAAATCTATGTAGTACCAGAACCATGTTGGTGTCTATAGTAGAGCTAGCTGACATCAAAATGGGGTGTGTCACTATATGTATAAGCTGACTGGCGCTCAGCAGTGCCCGTTTGCACGGTGTGCCTCTCAGCTAAGCGAGGGAAGAGGGCTTGTCCAGTGTTGCTAAGCTTTATTTAGCTATGGGGTGCATGTTTTAGCTGGTCTGAGCTATGGTAAGCATGCCCATGCATGGAGTGGTGTCTAGACTGCTGAACATTGTTTATACCTGAGGCGCAGGTCTGAGCACCATGCCACAGTGCTTAGCAGGGAAGGCAATTTAAAAAAAAAAAAAGGAAATTGCTGGGGAAAGATAAGCATCTAGAAAACACTGATAACCCCTGTTCCACTTGCACTGACCTATTCAAACTCCTCAGTGATGTACCTGGCAGCTGGAAAGCATCATAGTTAGCCAATCACACAGGCTGTATCTGTAGCAGACCACTATAAAGTATGCATACACCCTACAATCTGATTTTTTCTCCCACACTCTTCAACATTGGAGTACAGAGCTGGGAATTTTAACTGACAGAATGCTAGGGGCTGCTGTTGCTCTGCTACATCTATGTGTTACAGGCTGAGGTCAGTGCTGATGCTTCCACTGATAATAGGCTTAGACTGAGATGAAGACGAGTTTTCTGGCCCAGGGTAACCTTCCGGAAGCTAAATGAGCTGGAGTTTGTAGAGTGCTACAGGGTGGACAGGGACATACTACAAGAACTCACCGATCTCTGCTGCCCTTAACTCAGACCCAGAACCAACAGAGGGGCACACATCCCAGTGGAAACAAATGTATGTTTAATCCTTAGAATACTAGCTACATGTACTTTTCAAAGACCAAGTGGGGACATGATGGGGGTCTCACAGGCATCTGCATCCAGGGTACTCCACCAGTTCCTGGCTGCCATGAAACACATGCCAGTAAGCACATTTATTTACCCTACACACCTGAGGAAAGGGCCAGAAGTATGCATCTCTTCTACCATGTAGCACAATACCCTGAGGTACTGAGTGTCATAGACTGTACTCATGTACACATTAAAGCACCGCCCATTGAGGAAGGTAGAGTCTATGTCAACCACAAGAGGTATCACTCCATCAACTGCCAGGTCATGTACAATACCCAGGGCATCATCATGAATGTGTGTGCTGGCAGCCCTGGCAGTTATCATGACTCCCATATCTGGCATGCATCACAGCTGTACCAGATGTTTGCTGGAGTTGCATCCCATACGACCATCTAGTGGGGTGATGCTGGCTATGCACTGGAACTGTGGATGATGACACCCATCAGAAATGCACACACACCTACCAAAGAATGCCATAATGAGGCACACGTACAAACTAGGAACATCATAGAGCATGTGTTTGGGTGTTCAAATCATAGTTCCGGTGCCTCGATACATCTGGTGGAGTCCTGCAGTATTCTACAGCCACATGTTCACGGATGTTCACAGTATGAGTGATGCTACTCAATATGAGCCTGTGGAAACTGCTGCCACAGGGTCATCACAGGGATGGGATACACAGCTCCCCACCAGTGCCATGGCCCCCACAGCCACACCCACAGGGGGACTCGGAAAAGGGACTCCCTGAGGCTGTCCCTGTAGGCAGATGCAGGTGTGCCCAGTATGCCCTGACCTTGGCAAAGAGGCAACACATAGTACATGCATTGACAACCTAGGGTCCTAGAGACTGATACCTTACTCAGACTCACATACATAATAAAAAGGATGCCAGGATGCCAGCCACACCACACAACCTGTACCTTACCATGTATTGGCTGTGTACTGCATACATCAGATAGAGTCAACCCTGGAAAACAGGTATCACAACTGCTGTGTGCACAAGGTAAGTCAGTCTCCTTTACAACAAGTGTGTGAGGTACTTGACTATGTTTGCATATATAGGAACCTGCTGCATTTATGCAAGAGAATAGAGTGGACAACTGGACTACTTGCACAGAACAAACAGCTGTGTGGAACAACAGGTTCTCTGTCCAATAGTGACTGCCCCATAATATGCAGTAGGCCACAAGGCACCAAAACCCATGGCAATATGTAAGGGGAAGTGACAAACAGTGGGGTCATAGGACAGACACACGACACACAATGCTACAGCCCCCTACCCCCAACACATCAGTGTTCACATACAACTGCAGTACCACTGTATATGTTTGCAAGGATATATCAGCAGACCACACACTCCCAGGGGTGTTTCAGACAACCTGGCTACATGTCCTATTTTCCACAATATGTAAGGGGTCAAAGACTCAGAGTGTACATGTCTGTCTACTGTTGATAGTGTAAGGAATTAAAACTCACTTTCTGGTGGCTGTTGTGGCTCACTGGGTTAAGTACATTAGCATGCTTGATGGAAGAAAGGAAGTGGGATGTCAACCCCTGGGTCAGATTCAGCCACCAACAACCCCACCTGTGCCTCACCTGTGAGGAGGAAGACAAAATAAGTACATTACTACCTGCACTATTATGTATGGTAATCCACACACACACACACACACACACACACACACACACACACACACACACACACACACACACACACACACGCACACACGCACACACATACACACACACACACACACACACACACACACACACACACACACACACACACACACACACACACACACACACACACATGCACACACCTACAGTAAAGGAGCCACAACTCCATTAAATATACCACATCTTATTTCTGATCCCATGGACAACGCACAAGCAGACTACAACATACACAGACAAGACAGGCTCTTTATAATATGAACTGCAGCTACATCCAGTTAATGTTGCCATTACTAAACACCTATGCAATAAGCAATATGTCAGTGTATGTGATAGACCTACACCTAAAACACAGTGCAACCATCTTAAGCATACTATGCCAGTTCTAGTTTCACTGCCTCAGGCATGTCCCATCTCCATATTGTGTGTGAACAGGCATCTGTACGTGATTGCTTCCTGTATAGAAAACTGCATAGATCTTCTCAAAAATAAGTGCAAATGTGTTACTGTTTCTGCAGATACACAGCTGTGATTATCCATTATCAATGCATGTCATTTAACCCTCCAAAACTGAACAAGCAAGTATTGTACTCTGGCTGAGCATAACAGTTGTGCCTATGGAAAAATGACAGCCATTAACATTCTTAGGGTATATATGATCCATACAACAGCAGTATTTCACTTACCAGGTACTGAACTTTGTAATCTAGCCACACCTGATGCACTTATGGAAATGTGAGGGTGAGGTATTATCAGTAATACCAAATGTGGCATTGTTACAGGGTAATATGTATGTATATCAACATGTACAGTAGCTAATTGTTGGCATTCTGAGTATGTGTGTGCAACTGTGCATTAAAACCAAACCACCCCCCAATGCAGATAGACCTGACACCCATGTACTGGTATGTAGAGGCTTGACTGATACATTATTACAGTGATGAACACAGGAAGCTTACTTGGATGGACCTCTGCTGTGGATGTTGTGGCACCCCCCCCACAATGTATGGGGTGATGGATGCTTGGGAGATGGTCGTTGTTCTTAGGTTTGTCAGGAAGTCCTCTGTGGATGAGAGTGGTTGTTTTGCTGCAGGCCCTCCACCAGTGGCAGCACATTTCATGGACACAGCAGCAGCAGCCCTTTGCCATGCAACATTAACCATATCTGTTGCCCAGTGTCGGACCTGCTCATAGGTTCTGTTCAGTAGGTCTAATTGGTTGACTGCTGTGATGAGGTCAGCCCACAGTGCTGCACATTGGTCACAATGTTGGCGAGTCCTGGATAGCAGAATGTTGTGATGCAGTCTAAGGTCATCCAGGATGACATTATTTTCAACCTCTGAAAATGGTGGGTGTCTCCTTCCATTCATCCCTTCTGAAAGACAACAAGAGGGGAACACATCACAGGACCAGATACATTGATATCCCCTATGTACAGACCTTGCACATCTAAATTGTACTGCACTATCTACTGCTACCTCCCACATCATAACCCGCAGTCTATCAGCACACTATGTATGTCACTATCATAAACATAGTAACAATGCAGGTTATGTCCCTGTGTGTCATGATAGAGTGTGCTGTATGTCTCCTCACCCATCAATGATGTCTACTGTGATGTGTCTCCTGTGGGCAAAGTGCTATTACTATGCCCTATGGCCACTGTCAGGCACATAGGTGTGTGCTAGTGCAACTATATGGGGACAGTATAGCAACATCAGTGTGCCACAATGACAGACAGCAATGCAAACCTGCTGTAGTTTATCCTCCTTGTAGGCATCATATCTCTCCAGTACACAGATGTTTGCCGAATGTGTACATGTGCTTGATATATGTGATCCTTTTGGCACAAACATGTGGACATCTGGCAAGCAGTTGGCCAATAACTGATGGTTGTTCTCAGAATATAGAGAATCTGGTTATCACATGCCAGAACCCTCAGAAAACAATTATGCTACAGTAATATCTGTTATCTGCTACTCCATTCATACTCTTACTTTGGATGACCAATATGTACACTCTGTTGCTGAGGTGTGGCCTGTGTCTCCCCAGTAATGATGGCTATGACCTGACATCCTGTTGTAGGGGGTTGCCAGGTATGTTAGCCATAGCTCTCAAGCACTGACATACAAATGTTGACTAAACTGTGAACTAGCCAGAATACATCTGGGATAGTCAGGGACACCTTTACAATGTCTGAACAATGCCTGTGTGACATGCACAGACTGAGAGGAGCTGTATTACAGTACATTATGTGATATGACAGCTGTGTCCACCCTTCCATACAGTCAATATGTCTAACACATAATCCAGTAGAATTTGTACAGGAGCCGACTGTTGTAGGTGGGAATGAGAGGGCCACAGCTATAATGTAATTCACAGCAGGAACAGTTGAGAGGCATGCCTGTAGCTGTTGGACAGTACACTATCACCAACATGTCATTCCCAGAGATGTATTACAGGCCTACTGTTGTAATCCCTATTCCCCATAACTGCATCCTCCCATCTGCGTCCCATTATATGGGGACTTGTATTACATACCTGGTAAGTGATGTAATCCTTTTGTGCAAAAGTCCCCAAAAAATGCTTCTGAAATCACATTCTGTATTGGTAAAGCAAGTTACAGACCTGTTTTCCATAGGCAACTGCTTACCTTTTGTTGGTAATGCCCAATAATAGGTTATTGCCTGTGCACCAGTTCTTGGCTCAGACTTGCAAATTGCATCCAGAACAGATGGGTAGTACTTTCATTAGACAATGGCATGGCACAAAAGTGCAATATGTAAAGCCTTCATGTAGGCCTTGGCCCCTTTGTTAGTCTGTGAGATGGACATTAGTGAGGTGCAGAGACTTCAGCATCACAAAGGGTAGGTGCAAATATGGTCCACTGTTGAGATTTATGAGCTATGTCCACAGTTTTGCATGCTATGTTTGGTCATTGTCAAATGACTTTGTGATTATCTGGCAGTTCAGTGATAAACATTCTTGGTTGTGGTCATTAAAGGGGAAGAGACATCTAAGTGTCAGACGTCACACCCATCAGAATATGCATGCTGCTACAGTAGCTGCTGGTCTATCAGCTCTGAATGTTTGTAGGGGTAGACTGTGACACATGTCCCTGTCACTTGACCTTTGCCACCACCCCTTTATGTATGGGTGTTGTGTGGATCCCTTGTTACAGGGGGTGTGAGGTATGGCAGGTCTGTGGCAGGTAGCTTAATATACAGCTGCATATGTTGCAGTCTGCAGCTGGTGCTTTTTGCCTTGGACCCATAGTGGAGAGTGTAACCACTTTGGAGGACAGCAAGCTGTCTGTGTCACTGAGGGAGTGGTGTCAGCTCTGTCATTACAACACAGGCATTGTGAGGGTATACATAACAGTCCAGTGGAGGCATGTGGTTAAGGTACATCTATGTAATAGTACCAGTCAGAGAGTAATAGGTGAGATATAGGTAGGCTACATGAATATCTGCAGTGTGTCCCTACCTAGAGGCCTTTGATATGCTAACATGGGTAGCAGTTAATTCAGTAACAGCAACCTGTTTTGATGAAAATTGCATGACTCAATCATTATTTGTTGCATTCACAAGAATGTAACTGAAGTGCAACACACTGGATTGGAATCCAGGACTGTGGCTGGCCAAATGAACTACGTACAAAGCATTTAACAGACTGAGCTACTGAGTTACTACTGCAGAAGGTGTATTTGCAAGATTTATGGGCATGCATACAGTCTGTGACACCAGAATTGCATTAACATGTGTTTTGTGATGGGTATGAGGTGTGACACTGAAATATCTGTCATGATCTTCTGACCTCAGTTTTTAATGACTTGCTAGTAGTTTTGCAGACACATATGTTTTTGTGAAAACCATGCCAAACCTAGGGAGAACAACTGTGGACATTCTGCAACAGTGTGTACAGTTGACAGCTATACCTGCTATTCCAGGCCTCACGTACATCCATTATTTTTTTTATTTGTCTGTGCACTGGTGCAATCTCTGCATCACAGTCCCATGTAAACTGCCAATTTCCCCATAATATGTGCTGTCAGTGGCAATCAGGAAATGTCGGTGGAAACACCAGTTTTAATGCAGAGCTGAGTGGCCTAGTGGGCTAATGCACTGTGCTGTAGTTGACAGAGGGACAGGTTAAATACATGGCAAGCATGATTATTTTGCTGATGTATCTAACACTGTCAAAAATACATAAGATGATTAAGGCATTTTTAAGCAGTTTTAAGCAAGTTTGCTTGGCACGCTGCACTGCTTAGCTCTGCTTAAACCAGTGCTAATTACAAAAAAGAAAAAGAAAAACGGGTGATAGGAACGTGGTGAGATGGGGACAAGAAGGTGGAAAAACATACTGAAAGGCAGGTAGGGATTTGCAGGATGGGTGTAGGAAAGGACCATAGCTCTCCACTTCTTGTACAGCAACAGCTGTGCAGGTTGTACAGAATTTGGAACCCCAGAGAGTGGGGTGAGGGCAATATAACTGTGTTGATTAATTCATGTAATAATTAATTGTGTCCGGTGGACACAGGTGTAAAATGTAGAGCTATGTATGCAGCGATATTTTTTTTTGTGGGACAGGTACCCTTTTTTTAAGACGAGACTGTAATGTTGGGGAAGGGATATAGGTACATGTGGGGAGGTAAGTTGGGTAAGAAAAGTTGCATTTGCAGAAAGACAAGACAGTCAAGACAACCTAGAGGGGTGGTGTCTGACACATAAAGGGATAAACACCTTGGACAGTGAGGGTGTTGTGGAATCAGAGATCCATGTGCCCCCAGATGGCAGCAGTGTCTGAGCTCCTCAGCCACTAGCAATCAACACTGCTCCTTCAATTCCCCAAAGGTGGTTGTGTTGGAGGCTGGGCACCAGGGCCACCTTGCCCCTCCAGGTTGGCCAGTCTGCCCTCAATCCAGCACAGGCGATTCTCATAACCATGATTAACAATCCTGTGAACAATCACCAGTATCTGATCCTGGGTGAAAACCTCCCTTCTGCCCCCCTCCCAGGGGGGAAAGGACCCTATCCCCTGAGGTGGTTCCACCCATAGGTGGTGCAGGGCCAGTGGAGAGGGAACCACTTTCATGGCTGGATGAGGTAGGGTAGACAGATCACTAGGATCCAGCCTACACAGACAAGCCGTGGTGAAGAGGTATTTCAATGTGTATAGGTTAGTAATGAACATAACATTTAGTTAGTTATAGCAGCATGCCAGAACATTATAAATAATCCAGTAACATAACATTGCATAGTATATGGAACACAAGAATAAGTGAGATAACAGTCAGTATAGTAACAGCATGCTAGTAACAGTTACGGCATAAGGCCAACAACATAGGTAACTCAACATGTTATGTTAGTATGCAACCATTGTATTACATAACAATAATAAAAGACAAGGCCCAACATATTGCTTAGGGAACAGCATTTGTTAACAGTAAACCATAACCAATGTATAACAATAATAAATTATGATTAAGATAAGGGATGGGGGAGAGAGAAATACAATCCATTAGTACCAGTATAGGCTGTATAGTTTGCAACAGTACTGTTAATTACTCTACAGGTCTGTCCTTCCTTTATGTATAGCAGTGCCCTATAGCTGCTATAGCACTTACATATCTCCCAGGATATCCACATGGAAGAGTATGGGCCAAGCTGTAACACCTACAGGTACATAACTACAGAGGACTATTACATGTCAGGTGGACCTAAAAGCCTACCAAGGTGTACTGTGGACTGATGTAGTATGACTGTTCTATTGACATAATCATGTTGATGATAGATCTGTGAGAGAGGGATTAGGTGACAGTGATTACAGTCCATGACAGTGTGACACTTGAGAGATATATATCATGTACAGTACATAAAGTAAACAACTATTATGCAGTCCTTGGCAGGTATGGGGTTAGACTGTCAGCAAATGTACACAGACACACCAGGCACACAGCGATAGCAACATTACACATTTTATTTATTGCAATATCTTTTATTAGTATTGTACTTGTTGCCTTTATTTTCTGACCTCTTATCATATTCCTGATCAATGCTGTTGACAGTCTGTTACTTATGAACAGACAAAGTATTAACCCATAATAAGGGCTACAGCACCCATTTACCTGTAATTCCTGTAGGGAGAAAATCTGTTAACAATATATAACTGATTCAGTAGTATTTATTAATACTTGTCACTGGATATGAAGCCTGGTCTGTGTGTGACAAAAGGTACATGTGTCACAGCATTTAACAACCTGAGCTACTGAGCCACTGCTGACTGTTGACTGCCTGATATTTGCCTAGAGCTCACCTGGAAAAAATATGACTTTTTACAAGACTGCATTGATAGTTGAACACAAGTGCTAGAGATTAATGCATGACAGATATACAAGGTAAACTGGCCATTAATACATAGAATGCTTAGTGGGTGGAAATATCTGTGATATGTTCATACCGTATCAGAGTATTGTCTTGGCTACCTGACCCATATACAGTTGCAGATAGCGCATTTGCAGTCTAAAGCTATTACAGTTTCAAACTTGCCTTCAGCACCTTACCTCAGAGCAAGAAAACATATAGCTGAAATGCAGTAGTTAACACAAGACAATCATGATATACACAATAACCCTTGGGTGTCACTTGTATTGCTTCAGATGTTAGTGCAGAAAATTTCATAATGCATTTATTTTGTAGTACAGCTCTAAATCTACAGATTAGCATAACACTCTTTCTTAGTGAGTCTTGCGCCACTTAGTAATATTCTTTGTGTTGTTATTTCAGTGCAGATGTCATACTCAATTTCATGAACAGCAGCCCTACTTACACACATATTGCACAACACAGCTTTATTATGAGTACTTTCTTGCAGTTATTGTCATATGTTCAATTCTGTACTAAGCAACATTTGGGATAATGCAGGTGTTGCAATACAACTGTAATTCCACAATTGCAGTAAAGTCTTTAGTTCATTAACATTATCAGGTTTAATGCTTTAATCTTTATTGCATTATACTTTGCAGTGGACAGTTATTGCAGTACAGCTCTAAGTTCACATTCATTGCATTACACAAATCTGTACAATATGTACCTACTGGCAGTGACTGAATTACTCTATCATGTGTATTTCACTATAGATTGCAAATTAATCTGTACTCACCACAATCACGGTGCAACCTGGCCAGGCACCCTGCATGGGCCTGTAGGTTGCAAGCTCTCTCCTCTGCAGCTGTAGGGAGAGAAGCACACCATTATGTGTACCTGTCTATCTCACATTCATATATGGTATTGGTAAAATAATTACAGCAATACATACAAACTTGTGGGGCATTCCTGTCCTGATCATCAGATCGTCAAAATGGTGACGGACCTGCTCACTTGTGTGGGGGATACCTGTTGCACTGGTGAGATCATGTGCCATCTGGTCCCAGGCCTCTGACTTATACTCCAATCCCTGCTACTGACTCTGCAGCAGCCAGACATCATGGTATTTCACTAGGAGTCTAACCATGACCCTGGACTTCAGAATACCTCATTACTGTGCCCGGAAGCATGCACCCTCTCCGACATTTGCCATAACTCCCTCATGGTTCCAACACCAACATGTTATGCTATATTCCCACCTGTTGAACTTAAATAAGCTTGTTTTCTGGTCCTTGCACATCATTCGGCCATTTTAAAAAAACAGCTAAGCGGTGCTAAAATGTTCCTTGTTTAAGCAGTGCTTGGCAAGACTTAGCTGTGCTTCGCAGAGCTTAGCTGAGTGCAGCAAAGCAGGATTTAAAAATAAATGGCATAATTTGTATTTGCAAAATAAATGCTTAAATTTGTCTGTGTATTCAAACCCCGCACCCTCTGAACATAAGGCTGTCACTCTAACCATTTGGCTATGTGCACATGCAGAATTCTGCTATACTTCTACATATACCTCTCTACTACATTTAAACACCACTGAGCACAGCGGTGCACTGCTCAAACCTGCTCAGCTATGCTTAAACTTGGCCTTTGCATTCATAATTAAATGTACCTGGTTTCTGTTTTTAGATGTCTGGCATGTGTCAATTGCTGCATACCGTACCGCACAGACATAAAAAAATTTCATTTAATACATATGGATATATTGATATACTGCACTTTCACAGTGCACAAGTTGTGCCATTTATCTCCGGACACAGTAACACACTCCCTACACTGATTCAATAACTGTGTTACATGGCTCTCTGCCAGTAACATGCCTTCATTAATATGCATATCTTCAGTTTAGGCTTTACACTATGCCTACATGGATTTTATTAAATCTGGGGGAGAAAGTTTAAAAAATGTATTTTTCTGGGAAGCACTTCAGCTCCTTTTCCACACACTTTGACCAAAGATCAAGATGGTAAGGTGTTCTTTCGATGAGCATAAGCAAGTCCACAAAAAAGGCTGTTATTATTTATCACGCTAACACCCCATTGAATAAGTGAGATAACAGTCAGTATAGTAACAGCATACTAGTAACAGTTACGGCATAAGGCCAGCAACATAGGTAATTCAACATGTTATGTTAGTATGCAACCATTGTATTACATAACAATAATAAAACACAAGGCCCAACATATTGCTTAGGGAACAGCATTTGTTAATAGTAAACCATAACCAATGTATAACAATAATAAATTATGATTAAGATAAGGGATGGGGGGAGAGAGAAATACAATCCATTAGTACCAGTATAGGCTGTATAGTTTGCAACAGTACTGTTAATTACTCTACAGGTCTGTCCTTCCTTTATGTGTAACAGTGCCCTATAGCTGCTATAGCACTTACATATCTCCCAAGATATCCACATGGAAGAGTATGGGCCAAGCTGTAACACCTACAGGTACATAACTACAGAGGACTATTACATGTCAGGTGGACCTAAAAGGCTACCAAGGTGTACTGTGGACTGATGTAGTATGACTGTTCTATTGACATAATCATGTCGATGATAGATCTGTGAGAGAGGGATTAGGTGACCGTGATTACAGTCCGTGACAGTGTGACACTTGAGAGATATATATCTTGTACAGTACATAGAGTAAACAACTATTATGCAGTCCTTGGCAGGCATGGGGTTAGACTGTCAGCAAATGTACACAGACACACCAGGCACACAGCGATAGCAACATTACACATTTTATTTACTGTACTATCTTTTATTAGTATTGTACTTGTTGCCTTTATTTTCTGACATCTTATCATATTCCTGATCAATGCTGTTGACAGTCTGTTACTTCTGAACAGACAAAGTATCAACCATTAATAAGGGCTACAGCACCCATTTACCTGTAATTCCTGTAGGGAGAAAATCTGTTAACAATATATAACTGATTCAGTAGTATTTATTAATACTTGTCACTGGATATGAACCCTGGTCTGTGTGTGACAAAAGGTACATGTGTCACAGCATTTAACAACCTGAGCTACTGAGCCACTGCTGACTGTTGACTGCCTGATATTTGCCTAGAGCTCACCTGGAAACAAAATATGACTTTATACAAGACTGCATTGACAGTTGAACACAAGTGCATGAGATTAATGCATGACAGATATACAATGTAAACTGGCCATTAATACATAGAATGCTTAGTGGGTGGAAATATCTGTGATATGTACATACCGTATCAGAATATTGTGTTGGCTACCTGACCCATATACAGTTGCAGATAGTGCATTTGCAGTCTAAAGCTATTACAGTTTCAAACTTGCCTTCAGCACCGTACCTCAGAGAAGGAATGCATATAGCTGAAATGCAGTGGTTAACACAAGACAATCCTGATATACACAATAACCCTTGGGTGTTCCTTGTATTGCTTCAGATGTTAGTGCAGAAAATTTCATAATGGCTTTATTTTGTAGTACAGCTCTAAATCTACAGATTAGCATAACACTCTTTCTTAGTGAGCCTTGCGTCACTTAGTAGTATTGTTTGTGTTGTTATTTCAGTGCAGATGTCATACTCAATTTCATGAACAACAGCCCTACTTACACACATATTGCACAACACAGCTTTATTATGAGTACTTTCTTGCAGTTATTGTCATATGTTCAAGTCTGTACTAAGCAACATTTGGGATAATGCAGGTGTTGCAATACAACTGTAATTCCACAATTGCAGTAAAGTCATTATTTCATTAACATTATCAGGTTTAATGCTTTAATCTTTATTGCATTATACTTTGCAGTAGACAGTTATTGCAGTACAGCTCTAAGTTCACATTCATTGCATTACACAAATCTGTACAATATGTACCTACTGGCAGTGACTGAATTACTCTGTCATCTGTATTTCACTATAGATTATTGGTATTGGTAAAATAATTCTAGCAATACATACAAACTTGTGGGGCATTCCTCTCCTGATTATCAGATCGTCAAAATGGTGACGGACCTGCTCACCTGTGTGGGGGATCCCTGTTGCACTGGTGAGATCATGTGCCATCAGGTACCAGGCCTCTGACTTATACTCCAATCCCTGCTACTGGCTCTGCAGCAGGCAGACATCATGGTATTTCACTAGGAGTATAACCATGACCCTGGACTCCAGAAAGCCTCATTACTGTGCCCGGAAGCATGCACCCTCTCCGACATTTGCCATAGCTCCTACATGGTTCAAACACCAACATGTTATGCTATATTCCCACCTGTTGAACTTAAATAAGCTTGTTTTCTGGTCCTTGCACATCATTTGGCCATTTAAAAAAAAACAGCTAAGTGGTGCTAAAATGTTCTTTGTTTAAGCAGTTCTTGGCAAGACTTAGCTGTGCTTAGCAGAGCTTAGCTGAGTGCAGCAAAGCAGGATTTAAAAATAAATGGCATAATTTGTATTTGCAAAATAAATGCTTAAATCTGTCTGTGTATTCAAACCCCGCACCTACTGCACATAAGGCTGTCACTCTAACCATTTGGCTATGTGCACATGTCGAATTATGCTATACTTCTACGTATACCTCTCTACTACATTTTAACACCACTGAGCACAGCGGTGCACTGCTCAAACCTGCTCAGCTATGCTTAAACTTGGCCTTTGCAATCATAATTAAATGTACCTGGTTTCTGTTTTTAGATGTCTGGCATGTGTCAATTGCTGCACACCATACCGCACAGACATAAAAAAAATTTAATTTAATACATATGGATATATTGATATACTGCACTTTCACAGTGCACGAGGTGTGCCATTCATCTCCGGACACAGTAACACACTCCCTACACTGATTCAGTAACCATGTTACATGGCTCTCTGTCAGTAACATGCCTTCATTAATATGCATATCTTCCGTTTAGGCTTTACACTATGCCTACATGGATTTTATTAAATCTGGGGGAGAAAGTTTATAAAATGTATTTTTCTGGTTAGCACTTCAGCTCCTTTTCCACACACTTTGACCAAAGATCAAGATGATAAGGTGTTCTTTCAATGAGCATAAGCAAGTCCACAAAAAAGGCTGTTATTATTTATCACGCTAACACCCCATTGAAGTTTGTCCACTGAAATTCTGATAATTGCCTACAAACAATTATAAGAAATGTTACTTATATAAAGAATTTTTTCCTACCTTCTTCTGACCGGTGTGTTTGGTCATAGGATAATTGATTCTTACTATGCTTTTCACCCCAGAGCATTTTAGCAAGGCTGGCTATGCATACCCATGAAGTTTTTTTCTCCTTGCAACTTAAATATAATATAACCCAGAGCACAGGAACCTTTGCATGTTGCCCCTTTCCATAGGGGATTAATTCACTGTTCCTCATCCATTCATTCACAGTACTTCTGCATTGAGTAAGTGAAATATTTTGTTTTATGTGAGGAGGAAGACAATTCCAGAAAAAAAAAGTGAAATTCTCTGTGATACTTATCTGTCTCTCCAACTTGTTCCATTTACGTTGCAAAAGTGATTACAATATATCTTATGTCACTGTTAGACTGGTGGATTTGCAGTAGATCTAAGAGGATTATATCTTTTGAGGATGTGAGGCTCTGTATGTGAGGCAGAGGTTACTCCACAGCTGCCTGTATGATACCAGTTATAGAGATAAGGGTTTGAGATGATCACTGTAGTTCTTATGATTTAGGCCTATGATTTTCTCAGTGACAAAACAATTGGTGCATTAAAGGTGGGTCAAGTGATTGGACGGGTGCATGCCAAAAGAAGCAGTATACTCAATGATCATTGTAATAAGTGCCAAAGAGAGTCAAATGGTCACATCCCTGAACATGGATGCCATATCCTTACTAATAAGTTGTGCAGTAAAAAAAAGACTTTTAGTAGTTACATGGTGACTAGAAGACAGTTCACTGTCTACAAAGGTTCACAGGTCACTATCTAACAGATCAGATTTTAGGGATGTGTTATCAATGTGATAGCTGTAGGGGATGTTGTATTTGTCGAATGATATTATTTATTATATATTTTGACATTCAGTTTTAGTTTGTGGTTTTGATGGCAATTGCTTGTTTAGGAAAAGCCTAGCAAAATCCTAGTGTCCCCTGGAGAGTTAACAATGGCACCTAGTTTGCAGTCATCAGCAAATCTTTTTAGCTGCAGGCCTTTAACATTGGCTTTGACCTCCAAAAAATAAATGGTAAAGAGTAATGGCTCAAGGACACAGCACTGGTGTATACCACTGGTGATGGGTCTTTTGGAAAAAATGGAGTCATTCACTCACCCTAGAATCCTGGGTTCCACTTGTGAGCCAATTTGCCAACCAGTGACTTATGCAGTGATTGACATTTAGCTGAGAAAGTTTATTAACAATACCTGCATGAAGAAATGTACTGAATGCCATAGCAAAATCTAGATATGTGTTATGCAGAAGCATAACTGACCCAACCAGCATCCTGTGCCGGTACAGTGAATCAGCACCCCACTCCCTCAGTATATTCAAGTGAAGAGCAAAAAAAGCACTTTACTATGTTAAGCTGATCATAGTATGATCAGCTTATTAAAGATCCACCACCCGAGCTTTTCCATCATAGAGTAAAAATTAAAAAAAAAAAAAAAAAGAAACAGACATTGGCGAGATGCATAAAAACACAATTTTTCATGCCCAGCCATTCAGGTCCTGATCCTGTGTCCTGTAATCAACCCTCCTCTGATGGATTCCAACCTGAGCACTGTAGTGCTCCATGAGGGGTAAAAACTCTTTATTCCCTGCCTGCATGGATCACTCCAGCACTCAAGTTTTAGTTAAAAAAATCCTTCTTATAAACTGCAGCAAACTGCTTGTTGCACATGTGGCAAACAGTTGATGTAGTTTGTACCCTGCCTACACAGACCATCACGGCACTCAGGTTTTAGGTTAAAAAAGAGATTTTTTTTATCTTTTAAAATATACAAACTGCTTACTGTAATACAGTTGCTTCAGTTTAGACCACACAAGGAGGGCTACAGCACTCAGGTTTGACTGCAAATGCAATACTGGCTTTTAAAAGCAGGAATTACAAGAAAAAAGATCAGCATTGGCTGATCATGCCCACAACACTTTGCACCCAGGGCAGTTAACCCCTCTTGCCCCACTCTCGCCATGCTGTTGGTGGTATATACTGATTTTCCATCATCCTTTACTTTACTAACCTTCTTGAAGAAGTCATCCAGATGAACTAGGCAGGAAATGCCCTTGACGATACCAATATGGCTTGAGTGAAGGGTTTGTAGATAAACCTTTCATTTATTTATTTTTTGTTATTAATGCCATAATCTTTTCTATAGCCTACAGATGTGCCTCATCAGACTTATGGGTTTATAACTTTATGGCGTAATTGAAACCTATCCTTGTGCAGGAGGATGGCTTTTACTGTCCTCTATTCATCTGGTGCATGGCCGGTTTGGAGGTTGGTATTGAATAATTTCTTTAGGGTTTTGACAGGTCCTGTTTCAGGAGAGCCCGGCCCTACAGAAACAATGCTCTTTACCTTGGATGGTGTCTTGAGAATTTGTTTGGGGGAGATTTGAGGAGGCATAGATGTGGGTATGTAATATGAGAAAGTTGGGTGGAAGGGGGAAGTGAAGTTTGAGCTAAATGCATCCTCTAGTACATTGGCTGTATCTTCTGGGTTTGAGTAAGTGGTATCACTTACTATTAGCTCTGTGCAGTGCTGGGCATTGTTTATGATGTTTCTATCATAGTTAAGGAAGACTTTGTGGAAATCATTTGCTAAGGCAGCTATTCTTACCTCCTATCTTGTTTTGGTAGATTTCATCTGAGGCCAGTATTTCTTGTTTAGTTTAACAAGATTTGTTTTGGCTTATTGAGAGTTAGATTTACTCTTGTATGTAGAGATTTTTTTTTTATTTTATTATAGATCACTGTTTATAGTAGGGATCTTCCCCAGTGGTTTATTATTGAATTTAGAATTGTATTTATTTCTTATGGGGAAAGCTGGATTTCTGCAACTATTTACATGTGCATTACATTTGGCAGAAAAGGATTTTGCATAAGTAATGAGACCATCGGGGTGGTGGGGGCTTTTGAATTCAGTTTGGCCATCTCTCAGTTTTAGTAAACTGGCCTATACATAGCCTATGAATAGTGAGGTATTAGAGGATTCTTCAGGCTTCAGTCTTATGGTGAATGTTAGTGACTTGGGGTTCAATTTGACAAGGGAAAATTATATCATTGGTGGGGAGCAGAGCTACATCATATAGGTTAGAACCAATTCCAGGATTTTATCACCACTGGTTGCTGTGTAGACTAACTGATCTGGAGAGATTGCATTGATGAAGTCCAGTAACCTCTGTGCATACATGTTTGAGAATGTATAAGTCTCCCAGTTTACAAAGGGATAGTTGAAGACTCCTAGGGGAATGGTGTTTGAATTAATACATAGGGACTATAAACTGGTTATGTAAGTGGTATTGGCCAAAGTGGGCATAATGGGGGTACTGAAGTCAGCTATGACTTCATAAGTCATTTTGTTCATAGTAAATTGGAATGGGAAGAGTTCTGGTTCATTATTTTGTCTAACAAATCTGGATTTTTTTTTTTTAGAATACAGAGACACTTCTGTCTCTGGTGCATTTGTCTAATGTGGCAGGTCTGTATGAGTGATAGGCATTGAAGCCCTGCACTGATGGAGCCCTTTCACTGGTCTGAAACCAGGTCTCTATGCTGATGCATATATCAACATTTTCCAGGGTAAATAGGTCCTGCAGGGTGTGGAGATTTTTGTTTGGGGTCCTAACAAAAATGCCTTAATGCTGTCTGGATTCTGTTTAGTTATGTTAGCAGCTTTATAAATCTGGAATTCTTTAAAAAAAGGCACCATGGGTGGTTTACAAGGTTTTGGACAATATACAGAATCTTTGGTAGGAAAGTAAAGACCATTCCTGGCAATGCAGATTGGACTGTCTACCATTTTTTTCTAAGGCTGACATATATTGTACCCATTTTGTAAAACAGAAAAGCTAAGCCAGTTGCTGGAGTCAGTCATGTTTTTATTCAAATTCTGGCATCATTCTTCATGATGGTTGAATACTACTCAAGGCAACACCTACCCCAGTCATATATTCCAAGAGCTTCATCATGTCTCTCTTCATATAGTTCAGGGGTGTATGTCTCAAATCATTCACACCCTCATATACAGTATGTGTGCTTGAGGTGTAAGGACTTGTAAGCATGTATGTTGTGGCAAATCCTGGTGCCTGCTAGGCAACTGACAGAAACCCTCTTTCTGTACAACCTGGTGAGTGAGGCATCAGTCTGTCTCAGTACAGAGTCACCCGTTACAAAGATATTGGACTGTCTTTAGGTTAGCCTTATGGGCTTTTGAATTATATCAATGTGACACTTAGATGTGTAACTCATGATAGATGCTGTCTGTTTCGTATGTTTTGTGAGTCTTTGTAGATTGATGTGTGTATTTGTTTCTTAGATAACATTTATGAGGCCTTTATGATTTAGATATCGCGGTGGTGGTGCTGCAGTAGCGTTGCAAGACGCTGTCTGGTTCAATTCTCAGCTAGAGCATCTTCTGCGTGGAGGCATGCGTGAATGGGCGTACCTTCATTGAAGGTTGTGCATCAGGGCTGGTAACTCGGCATGTAAAAATCAACTACCAATCATTAGCGGACCGGAGTTCCGTTGTGGCGACCCCTATCCGGGAAAAGCCGAAAGACGCAACAACAACAACTTTTAAGATCTTTAGAGTAGGTAGGTGTATGTATTTCATCTGAGCTGTGTGCGATTGATTGTGATGTGTGGTACTGGCAACCTTCTTGTTATTATTATTGGTTATGTGTAACAATTTGCCTCCAATAACATTATATAACTGTATCTATCACACTGTGTCAATTTGCTTAAGTAATAGATGGCTGTCAGTAACATGAGACAACTGCTGCATTGTCTCAGTATGGGGTCTATATTAGATCGTCAAGATCATCTTTCATCTACAGTTTATTCATTGACCCCTATCCATAGAAACTAACTTTAGCAAACATCAAAATTTTTTGCAGGGTAAGTAACCAATTGGCCAGCACCGCAACTTTGCCCTTTTTCCCCACCATAGTGCAATCTCAGAGTTGGTATGTATGGGAGGTGTGGGGGCACAGCCCCCCACATTGTAGGGTGTGGAGGGCAAAGCCCCTCACTTGGGTGGGTTTGGTTTAGTGTGATGTGTGTTTCAGTGGGGTAGTAGTCAATCGGTTACTTACCCTGTAAAATTTTCAATGTTCACTGAAGTTCATTTGGATTGATAGAGGTTGATGAATAAGCCGTTGCTGAAAGGAGATTTCAACAATCTAATATAGACCCCTCAGTATGCCCATTTCCACCAAGTTGGCTGCTGAGACAGATGGGACATACCCATCAATTGTTTCTCGATACTTACTAATGTGAACTAAAACATGGTTGGGGTAAAGCCTATGATGTTTGGAGTTGATTTACTGGACTGCTATCTGTTTGAAAGAACAATCTAAGTATCAGCACAAGGAGTCTCATCATGCAACTGCTGAGAGAGAGTATTTTGGCTTGTAAGAAAGCTATTGATATGTGTTATTCTAATATGTGTAGATAGAGAAGACTTCATTTCTGCACTACACCAAGTAGGCAGCAAAATAATTTGCATAGACTGCTTATGACATCTCTTTTGACATGCAATGGTGTACCACTGCTTAACTTTGCAGTTTATACAGCTATAAATGGGAAGAGGATTTCACTTAGACTTCTAAGAGAAATTTTGAAAGTGAAAGTGTCTGCTTCACAGTATGAGAGCAATTATTTCTCCTCAAAATAAATACTGTCCTAATCTGTCACTTGCTTTCTCTAAGCTCCTCTTGTATCATGACTCTCCTCCACAAGTTCTCTCATGCTAGGGGAAGAACACACTTCATTTCATTAGGGTGGCAAGGTCATGGTATGAGGAGATGTCTGATGAATGTCACTTACTATGGCACATCCAATTGAGATGTTGGACTGTAATGTCAACTTGACTACATCACAGTTCTGCCATTCTGTGCCAATGTAGTTATTTTAATGAAGATAACATACTTTTTTTGATAATGTGCATAAGTGGTACTATGCTGTAAGAAAGATTATAGTATGATTCATCAAGTTACATTGCAGTGAAGATCCAACCAAACGAATGCAACTAATCAAAACCAATCTGATAAATAAATAAAATAATTAATTAATTAATTAATTAATTGAGTGCTTAAATATCAGCATCATCTTGTAGGATGGGAAGTTTCTTTGTATTCTATATTTGTGGCACAGCCTCCCATGCCCTTTCTAAAGTTATATATAAAAACGCCACATTTGCAGAAAAAAAAGATGAAACTTCCCAAAAGAATGGAATCACTGCTAGCACACTAGAAACTGCACTGACAGGGATGCCCAAATGAAAACAGCAACTGGGGAGCTCAAATTCATCAAGTTGTGCTCTCTGTGTTGGGTTTTCATCCAGTTTGCATTCAATGAACAGAAGGGAAATTGATTTAAGTAAAATTCCATTTCATATTAACTATTTGCAGTGGTGAAATGATATTTCTAGTTGTCCTGTATAAACTGATATCAGAGGTAGACTGATGCAAACTGAAGTTGAGTTGTCAATAAAATATTTGCTTTGTCATAGTTTGTGTACTTCTGCAGGCAAAAGGTGAGTATACCTCAGTATACCTCAAATCAAAGTTATATTATTTTTATACAGAGTAGCTGGGAAATATCCAACATGAACTATGTGAAGTATGAGAAATGTCAGTGTCACAGATGACTAACTGAAATATACTGAACAGAATTCATCCTACTAATACGATCAAAAATGAGATAATAGCCACAGCACATGCAACTAAAGCTCATTTTGATGAATCTTTGTACGCCAGATTATGACTGTAAGTGTGAAACAAGCAACAAATAGATGCAATCCATACTCAAATGACCTCAAAAGGCAGCTTGAGCGTAAAAAACAGAGTCGGAAATAAGATCACTCAGAGCAGCTGAGACAACAAAACAGATTAAGAAGGAAAGCAATCAAGATTAGAAAGAGGGTCAAACTGCAGAGGAGAACAAGAAGCATTGACATCATGTGCAGGTGACTGAGAAGCAAAATCAACATGGATGGAAATTAATTTCACCCTGACAGAACCGTGTTAGTTTCAGGGGTCAAAATTTAGCAATGCGTGCCAAAGTCAGTGATAAATTGCTTCCACAATGTAAACATGAGATGTCACTGATGGTTTTATTCAGGCATTGAACATAGGTTTAATCATGACCAAATTGATTACAGTCTGTAGGTGAGCTACTCAGCCCCTCTGTGTTGGGGCAAAGCTATGTCTGCTTTAAGTAAAATGTCTGATGATGATTATGTAGACCATCTAAAGGTCAATGCTATTTATTTGGACAGTTGAAAGATAGTCCTGATGTTTACAAGAAAATGCTTAAAGAATATAGAAGAAAGAAGGGCACAACTACTTTCAGAAGAGGGTGAGTAATTGGCAGTACTCACCCTTTGAAATATTGGCAGAGTTTATGATAAGAGAGCAAGCACTCAGTGTCATGCCTGGGGACACGGGATTCAGATTAGGAAAACTAGAGTGTAGCATTGTTGAGAAAATGAACAAAAGAGGTGACATCTCTCAATCAAGCAGTGCATAACTGTGAAAGGAAGGGGATCTCAACATAACATACAGATAAGGAATGCATTTTTGCAGAATTTAAATCCAGATGGCAGGTTCTACAGGTAAAGGGGATACATGATATTGAGTACATGCAAAGGTAGTGTTGTAAAATGATCTAGTGTAACAATTGTAGGCATGCGTGGTCTGTATGTTCACTGTGACAGTTTGGGAGAAAAAAAAATGTGATGGAGTTAAGATAGGCAGTATCACTGTTGTGGCTGTGTGTCATGAAACTGCAGCTGCTCTAGATCTCTAAGGAGTACACCCTATACTGGAATAGATTAAAGAAGCCATTGCTAAAAATTATACTGCATCGCAATAAGTATTGTTAAGCCTACAGTTGTTAAATAGGAGTATCAATTACCTGGGCAATATTTATGTTCAAGTAAGGACAACTTTTCAGCCACTGATGATCAGGGTTTTGATTTGTTCAGACTGGGAAGGGGGTCTAGAAGACGAGTAGGTGACATATTCTGATGTACTCATACACCGCCTATTAAAAGGATGTTTTTCCACACTCTAGATCTGCTGGTGCTGCTGTCAAGATTGCACTTGAAGGTAGCTGGCTCAATTTAATGTGGGTAAAATCTGTTGGAGACAGTGATTATAATGCTGATCTTCAGCTATACAATGTAAGGTTCATCTGGCACCGGTAAGCATTTATCATATGCCCTAAAGGCCAGTTTCCTCTTGCAAAATATTTAGTTGACTGTAGTGCAAATCAAGAAATTTAGCTGTTGACCATTCCAGTTTACAATGGTGCTAGTGGTTCCTATTTAAAGGTCATTCCATAGACTTCACTCATCAAGAACTTTTGGATTTATTTTCATTGAACTGCGGTGTTCCTGTGAGCTACTACCTCCCGGTATTCGTTTTCTCTAGTTTGTGGTGTTGCTGTTCATTTGGTTTGTAAAGGTCATTCCATAGCATGTTAATAAGATGGCAGCAGAAGCAAACAAGACTATACACTATATATTTATATAGTTCAGTTGTTATAAAAGGAATATATATGACAGCCTTTCCCCCTTTTTTGTTCACAACTGAGTTGATGCCAAATACTCACAGCACCCAGTATAATACTTTATTTTGAGATTTATTCAGCATAAAAAGTTATTTCACATTGGCATAAAAAGATGTTCCAGTTAATACTGGACCTGTCAAACTGGCTCATAGGCCAAGTGGCTTCACCCCCTTTCATTTGGCCTTTTTGTTTATCTGTACGATGTTAGCTGTGATTTCATTTTGTCTTTCCTCATCATGAAGGTAGGCTCTACTTGTGACCAACAAGTAGATCAAGTATCATTTTATGCCTCCATTGTGAAGCAAAGTGTATATTCTTCACGACTAGCTTATAACTTTGCTATATCCAGTCGTATAGAAGGGAATACCTGATTATTCACTCTTTTACTTTACCATCCCTATTTTGTTATAAACTGTTTATGCCAATATGCTTACATTCTAGTCTGCTCTCATAATATCTTGCTGCAGGATGTTAATCAAAGTTCCTAGATCTGCTAACTTTTGCCTTGATTCCTGTAGCTGAGTTATAAGCGTCCATGTTTTCTTATGTCTTATCCTTTTTTGAAATGTGCATTTTAAAACTGTGAGTGTCTTTCTCCAGTTTAATGTCAGATTCCTTATGTTTTTCTCATAAGCAAAGTCTATATAAGCAGTTATTCTTATGGACTAAGGAAAAGGTAAGACGTTTCCTAATGTAATTGATACTGAATTTTGCTTATGAAAAAGTTAAGGTTGCCATTAATTATCTTGTATCCCTTCCTAAATAGATGCAGGTCATCACACCAGTGTATGCTTTCATCCTTTCAAGTAGATCTTAGGTTGACATTAGTGTCAAATGTTTTAAGTCTGCATCAGCTATTTAGTACTAGGAAAATATGTTAAATGCCATATGGCATATATTGTTGGCATGCTTGAAATGTATTTTTGTAAAGCAAAGATCATTGAAGGAGGAATCATCCTATTGCCAAGGCACAGAGAATGTTAAAATTAGTATATTATCAAAGAAGATGAATTAGCAAAACCTTTTCCTTGCTGAGTTCACATGGATTTGTCTCATACAGAATATCTGACCTCTTACTACTCTTTCAACTGTTTGTGTTGTTAAAAAATAATGAAATGGCTATATTCTCTTTGCCAAGATCTCTATTGGTTCATTTATATGCTGAAATTGATTGTACGATACAGTTTTGTTTAACCCATACCATAGTAATGCAACAGTTTTAGAAGATTATTGCATGCATTTGCTAGTTGGCAGAAACCAATCCCTAAATTCCCGAAGTTATCACTATTATTGCTTTAATCAGTATTCAGAAGTTAATCCAAATGTACAAAATCCACACATTTCCATTTAACATGTAGCTGAATTTTAGTCCAACATGCAGTTACTGAGGAGCAATTATTTTTTTACTTTAGCATCCAGACTGTTACACTACTGTCCAAAGAACAAGATACATAAGCCGTCATTGTGTGACCTATAGCAGATGATTAATGCATGATACAGAGAACAGTCTTTTTCTTTACATGTATATAAGAGTTACCATCTGAATTTGCTCAGGAAAGAAAAAGAAAGAAAGAAAGAAAGAAAGAAAGAAAGAAAGAAAGAAAGAAAACTGCTGACATGCAAAGGCCTGAACATGATACCCTGAACAAAGCTGAAGAATTAAACAGAAGCATGGATGTGATAAATAGCATCTGTGAAAAATAATATGAAACATTCAAATGCTTACCTCCCAAGAAAATTCAAAAAATGATTCCCCTGCCAACCTGGTTGATATGGGCATCCCGAGACAGTGTAGCAACTGCCTCATGTACATGGACAACCATCTACTGCTACCACCACCTAGGAACACAATTTCTGAGAGATGCAATTACATTAAGAACATAGAGTCTATGCTCTCTCACTCACATGCCAATATATCTGGCATTGAGAAGGTTGTCAACACAATCGCTACACCTCAAACATCACCCACAACTACACAACACACACTCACATATGTGGAGGTTCTCAACAAAAACAAACCCAAACAAAGGAGATTGCAGAGGCAAAAACAGGAGAACTCCACAAACCTCCACACCACATACTATACATAGTCCACACACCTGTGTCTCACAACCACTAAGGCCTAACCATAAATCCAATATATTAGTCATAGGGCACACCACTGTGAGACACACAGATGTGCCTCTCACCAGGCTGGATAAGGAGAAAGTCACAGTTAGTTGTTTGTCAGGTGCCAGAATCCACCATATCACACACACACACTCAAGTGTCTCAGCAACAGGTACTGTTATAACTCTGTCATAGTCCATGTTGGAGGGAATGACTTGAGACATACCTCCCTGGACTATATGAAGAGAGACATGATTGAGCTTGCTGAATATGTGTCCCAGGCAGGTATGTCCCTAGCCTTAAACAGCATTCTATCATCACCCTGAATGATGCCTGGTTCAAAGCTGCAGAGAGCATCCCAGCCTTGCCTGGTTACTCATCCTATCATACATTCAGATCCCAAACTGTGGGCAGCAAAGACAAAGGCGGTGGAGTTTCAATATATACTAATGATACACACACCTCCAGGCTGGTCAAACAGTATGACCACATGAGACATTCCAGGTGCAGCTAACCATTGACAATACGCCTTTTCAAATCATAGCTAGCTTCAGGCCCCGAAATATGATTCAAGATGCCCACTCCACCTATCTGGACCTCTTTGATTCTATCAAGATTCATCTCTTTACCCTGATCCTAGGTGACTTTAACTACCCAACCATAGATTGGAAAAGCTATTCATGCCAGAACACAAATACCCAGAGATTCCTCAATTTTGTCAATGCAAATGCCTTAAGCTAGTCGATACCCCCACAAGAGGTGATAATATCTTGGACTCGGTATTAACCAATATGAGTAACCACTGCAACACCCCTATAGTATCATCCTCCCTGGTAAGCTCTGACCATAAAGCGGTCACTTTCAAAGTCATCATCTCCCCTGACCCCCTCTAGCTAGGGTTAAACAAAAAATACTTCCCCAAAGCTGATTACAACCTCCTGAGGGATAGTATAAACAGCTTCTCAGCCCCCTCTGTAGAAACTGCCACCAATGTCTAAATCTACACCAACGTACTATACGAGCATTTATATAGATGCATGGAATCAGGAATACCAGACAGGACAAAAAAAATCCTTCGGAAGGAAGAGTAAACCTATCTGGTGGACATCTGCAATAAATAAACTATATAACAAAAGGAAACCAATTGCTGTCCAGGACCAAGAAGGAGCAGGTACCTAATTGGAAGCAATCTCTCCTTAGCCTGAACAAGCCAATAAGAGCACTAGTGAACTCCTCTAAAGTCAACTTTGAGTCCAAATTGGCCACATCTACTAGAGACAATCATAAGGCCTTCTTCACATATGCTCACAATCTCAAAGGAAGCACCCAGATCTGTTCAGAACCCGTGGTTAAGGGCATCACATACACAAATGCTGTAGATATAGCCAACCTACTGGCTGACAGATTCAGTGAAAACTTCACCCCTTTGTCCCCCATCAGTAAAACAGGACATCCCCAGTACTTGCCCCCTCAGCTTATTTCTACAGAACGTGTCACCATTGTCCTCTCAAAGGCAAAAATACAGCCTCCGTGGGACCCAATAACATTATCGGCTGCATCCTACATGAACTCAGACATGACCTTGGAGCACCATTAGGCACACTATTCAACCAAATCCTGAGTACTGGCTTTGTCTCAGTCAAGTGGGGGACAGTCACTGTCATCACTTTACACAAAGATGGAGTGTCCACCAATCTGGGAAATTATAGACCCATCACCCTAACATTGGCAACCTCCAAACACTCAACCCACAATTTGGCTTTGACAAAGGGTGGTCATGTCTGTTAAATCTGTTCAACTTCTTTGAGGCAGTCACCAAAGCCATGGATGAGGGGAAGACAGTGCACACTGCCTACCTTGACCTGGCCAAAGCCTCCAACACAATTCCCCACTCGGGCATAACAGATAACCTCTCTCATCTAGACATCAATCTATATGTTACCAGATGGGTAGTAAACTGGTTCACTGATAGAGCCCACCTAATAAAACCGGGGAAACCACCTCAAGCAGTAGACCCATAATGAGTAGCATAGCCAGAGATCAGTCTCGGGGCCTCTGTTATTCAGGATATACTTCTCTGAGGTGCAAGCCAAAATCACTGGGATATGGCTGACCAAGTTTGTAGATGACTGCAAGCTGGGCACAGTCATCAGTTCCCCAAGTGATGTAGATGTCTTCCAAGAGGGTGTCACCCAAATATATGACTGGTGCCAGAAACATACATCATCATCCTCTTTAGGGAGAGTAGCGTCCCCACATATTATCACCTTAATAACAATGTCCTAAGCACATGATCAGTTGTGAGGGATTTGGGCACCCATGTTAATAGCAACCTGACTTTTGATCACCATGTTGTTTCCATTACATGGAAAGCTTTCTACATGGCCCAGCTCATGAGTAAGGGCATCTCATCCAGGGACAAGGAGGTCATAACATCCCTGTATTTATCCCTTATTAGGCCAATTATTCAGGTCAATAGGACTTGTTAGTGGAAGAGATTTTTGTCTCAGAGACTCCCCCACCTGCGGAATAGACTCCCTCTCCATGCCAAGCAGAGTACCTCATTATCCCTTTTTAAGCCCAACCTGGATAACTGGATGGGAAACAGAAAATACACCCTTGTGATTCCAGCTGTGTCCCTACTGGACAAGGGCTTTGTGTGATGGCTTGTCTAAATATGGGCTAAACTCTTGGCTAGATGTATAAGGACCTCAGGGTCAATAGCCTAGTAACTTCCTATAATCTTATGATCCTATGATGTCTGTAGGGAACACAGCGTGTACCTTTTCTGCTAAATGCATGATTCCATAGACAAAGCTGGGACTGCTCCTATTATTTTCTTGAATCTACCCATATCTTTTTATATTCAAGCACTTTTGCAGAAATAGGCAATTAACTGATGTATGCGGGATGATATCAGTATAGTATGAATAAGAAAGATTGCTTGCTATTATGTCCCATATATGATCTTATAGTGTGCAAGGAATATATGTCTGAAACTGTATATGAATGGTTAGAATTGTGAAGGCTGCCAGTCCAGCTAGATAGAATTTTGTAAATAATCCTATGTCATTTGTAAATATTAATATGATCCACAGGCTTGTTTTACAAATGTATGAAAACTGTGTTATGTGCTGAGCTTCAAAAATGTAACAGCAGTGCACCTTGCTGGAAGGGAGCAGAGGTGTATGTAAACTGTGTGCCATTGTAGATGTATGTTTTCATGGTAGAGGTTGGAATATACAGAGTTAGCATGCAAAACCCTAAGAAAATAAGTTGATAAGTAAAGAATTTTATGACTGTGTGTTATCTCAACTAGCAGACAGAATGTCTACAGCTAGGGTTTATTTCTACTGTCTTGAGACAGAGATAATTAGTAGGTTTCAAATGCAAAGTATTTTTATTGCTCTGTGACTTCCTGGCAGCTGCAGATGACAAAGAAATGTTACATTTTAAGTTTCTGTTAGCCTGGGAACTAAATCAGAGGTGACAAGAATGATGTAATCTGAGATGATTCAGCAGTAATGTGTATCATCAATTTAAGAACTATCTTATAGAGAAAGAGAGTGCATTTTGTATCTTGTCTTGGACCTAGTAAGAACATCCACTCATCTGTATTCGGCTGCCTCTGTAAGTAAGACATTTAGAACATAGTTTATTTTAGAGATAGCTAGGAATATAGCCAGATTAATGTAGATGTTGTCTATATTTATGTGAGACTGTCCTACTATGTTATTTTAAAGTATTTCCTGTGACTGTGAACTCTATTGTCACTGTGTGAGTTAATAGGTATTGTCTTGTGTTTTTATTATTTATTATTAATGTAAACCTTTTATCTGTGTCTGGTTTTGTGTAGAGATATTTAAACTCTTAGAGTACTCACATGCATTTGGTGATACTGTACAAGCCACTCCAATAGCCTTGTTGTTCACCACACTTATCATTTGGATAATAGTAACATTGCACAGTAGAATTGGACACCCTTTGGTAAGAGATTTTATAGTAGCTGATAGGGGTGGTTGGTGGCAGGTGGTACTACTGTATAGTCTGGGCAGAAGGGGGCATAGCTGGAGAACTTGTGCCAGCCTTCCCCAGCAGTGTCTGTGTGCCGGTATATAAATCAAATCTCAAAGTGTGTGTGTGTGTGTGTGTGTGTGTGTGTGTGTGTGTGTGTGTGTGTGTGTGTGTGTGTGTGTGTGTGTGAGCTACTTGGGAAGGACCACGAAGCACTAGTTGGACAAAGAGGGTGCTGGAGGTTTTGGCTTGACCACTCGGCTGAGATCTTAACACTATAACTATGCCAGTGGGGAGTCTTACTGTGGATCTGGAGAAAGAGGGAGAAACCAGCCCCAGACTGACTGTGATCTCTGTGTGCTCTTAAGGAAATTGTGCTTTATTGTGTGTGTATACTGTTCATCCTCGCAATGTGCATGTCCCTCACTGGTGTTAGTGGTGAGGATTGAGGCTCCTTGATTACAGGGCCAGTGCACGGGCATCACATATTAATTATTTGGAGGTGGTGGGATATCCACATCAAATATTAATCGGTTGATAGTGGTGAGTTAACCACATCACATATTAATTACCTTGTAGTGGTGTGGATGTTGAATTTCTGTAGCTTGTGTACAGTGATCACTGAAGGTGTTTTTGTACTGTAAATCAGCCACGCAGTGAACATTCAGAGTTCAGATCACAGTTGTTTTATTTCTTTTGTTAGCTTAGTTTGTCAGTGAAAGCAGGCAAGCATGTCAGCAGAGGAGTATAGCAAGCTGACAAGTAGCTGGTTGGTTGAGATGTGCTAGGCTAAAGGACTGCTGCATGGAAACCTGACTAAAACAGACACAACTGCAGATTTAGTCACAACTGCATCTGAGAATAGCAACCAGCAGGATGCTCAGACTGGCCATTGAGATGTACAACACTCAGAGAATGGACAGCTCAACTTTTCTACAGAGGACTTAAAAATCCATCTGGAGTTAAAGAGACTTGAGTTGGAGGCCAAGCATTTTAAAATAGAAGCAGCAGAGAGACTAAGTCATCTAGAGACTGAGGAAAATGAGAATCCGCTATGTCTGCAGGATGAGGACAATGAGAAACTGCTATGTCTGGAAGCTGAGGAGAAGGAGAGGCAGAGGCAACATGAAAAGGTGAAGCTGACTCTGCCAGAGTCATGGAGGTAATGGGGAAGGGAGTAACCAGACACCAGAAGCACAAAAGGTCAGTAAATTTATTCCACAATTTACAGAGGGGGATAATGTTGATAGTTACATTCATATGTTTGAGAGGGTATGTAAACAATATGATGTTGACCAAGGTCTCTGGGTATGGTTACTGACCCCCTTACTCCATGATAAAGCTGTAAATGTTCTTTCCATACTATCTCATGTTGACTTTTTAAACTATAATGTTGTAAAGAATTCTTTGCTAGACTTTCTTAAGCTAACACCTGAAGTTTATAAGAAAATGTTTGTGAGCTTTGATGCAAGGCAGATGAAAGTGTGTGTGAATATGTTGCTGAACTAAGCACTTATTTTCATAGGTGGGTGAGTGGATATCAGGTCACCACTTTTGAAGGGCTGGCAGACCTTTTGGTGAGGGAACAAGCCCTTAGTACTTTGCCTGAGGACATGAGGATCTGGTTAGCTGATAAACAATGCCTCACTGTAGATGAGTTGGGGAAGAAGGGATACCTATACCTAGCAAGCAGGGCATCCCTGCACAGGAAAGGGACACCCAGTGCTGCTCATGGGTCTAAGAGAACCCATGGTATGCAGCCCAGACTGCCGCAACAGAGTCTGCCAGTAGCAGGGGAAGCCACTAGTCCAGGTACACTGCCAGGACTTAGGGTTAAATGTTTTAAATGCAACCAGTGGGGCCATGTAGCATACAGATGTACGCAGAGGCAAGGTGGGGAACAAAAGATGGGAGACCCAGTAATTGGGAACAACAAAATGTCAACAGTAGGTTGTCTTGAGACAACAAGGTTACCAAACTACCACAACAGGTTATATTCTATCTTAGTGAATAGCAAAGAGACCATTGCTAAGACAGACACAGCCTCTGACATAACCATTGTGAAACCTGCAATGGTTACAGAAGAGCACTACTTGCCTGGACAGTCTACTCCAGTCAGAGCTTTAGGAGGGACCCCATTCCAAATACCTTTGGCTAAGGTTCACCTTAACTGGGAGGGTGGAAAAGGAAGCCAGCAAGTAGGTGTGTTTGAGGATATCCCTGCAGATGTCCTGATAGGGAATGATTTTAATAATGCAGTACTGCTTGTTCATGCAGTTACACACAGTCAGACTTGAAGACAAGCATGTGGGTCTGGTAGCCTGGGGGAGACCCAGACAGACTGCATACTTGCAGCCAGGACTGGTAAGGTGGTTATCTCAGGGAGGGAGCTACTCTGCAGCAGTGAGACTGAAGGTGAGCTACAGCTGGTTGTAGGTACTGCTGTTCCCTTGGACAGAGTGACTGTAAGGTGAGAGGTGAGTTGTAGTACCCAGGCTGACAGTGAGGCACCACTGTCAGAGGATGCCATATTTTCTGTGAAAGGGGAGCTGGGAAGGGTTACAAAGAGAGATCTGAGACAGGCACAGCTCTCAGACCCTACATTACAGGGCATGAGAGAGGTAGCTAGTGGGGTACCTGATTCTTAAGGGAAGGGGAATCTGTATACTGGGATAAAGGGTTACTGTATCAAGAGTGGACCCCTGAGGAGTGCTAGCGGGTGAAAGAATACAGCAGTTGGTAGTGCCCATAACCTACCATCTGCCACTTCTAGCCATAGCCCATGATATTCCCTTTGCAGGTCATATGGGCATAAAACGTGCAAAGAGCCGCATTATGCAGAACTTCTATTGGAATGGGATTTCCAGGGATGTAACAGGGTACTGCAGGACCAGTGAGGAGTGCCAAAAGGAATTAAGGCAGGAAACAAGGTGAAAGCTCCTTTGATGCCTTTGCCTGTAATTAAGAAGCCATTTCAGAAGGTAGCTATGGATATAGTGAGGACTCTGAGTACCCCAAGTTCCACAGGGAAAAGTATATCCTAGTGGTTGTAGATTATGCTACAAGATACCCAGAGGCAGTAAATTTGTCCTCTATTGAGTCAGAAAAGGTGGAAAAGGCTTTGTTAGAGATTTTTACCAGGGTAGGTTTCCCACAAAAAATGCTGACTGATAGATGTGCCAATTTTATGTCAGACCTGCTGGCTTGTCTGTGGAAGTACTGTGGGGTGAAGCACTTAAAGACCACCCCTACCATCCCCAGACTAATGGTCTTGTTGAGAGGTTAAACTCTATACTCAAGTCCTTGCTACGGTCATTTGCAGACCAGTTTAAGAGGGAGTGGGAAAAATATTTGCCCCATCTGTTGTTTGCATACAGAGAGGTTCTCCAAGAATCCACAGGATTTTTTCCCCTTTGAGTTGTTTTATGGGTATAAGGTGAGGGGGCCTCTAGAGTTAGTTCAAGATGAGTGGGAGGGTGATTGTGAAATCCACAAGGAGTCTGTTGTGGCATATGTTCTAAACCTCAGGACAAGGCTCAGGGAACCCATGAGCTTGGCAAAGGAGAACCTGGCAGAAGCCCAACAGCAGAAAAAGGTCTGGTATGACAGGAATGCTCATGCTAGACAGTATGATGTAGAGCAGCAGGTAATGTTTTTTTTTTCCTGTCAGATACAACAAGCTACAGGCAGCCTGAGAGGGAACCTACAAGGTGGTAACAAAGATCAGTGATGTTAACGACATGGTAAAACTGCTAGGCATGAGGCAGGGGCACAAATTTTACCATGTTAACATGATTTTATTTATTTATTTAACATTTCTTTTACCAGGATAAAATCTGTCTGGACAGCAGGTGTCCATTTTCAGCAGAGTCCTGGGGAGAAAAGCTCCAAGAAATTTAATACAAATACAAATGGTAATATGTGAGGTAAAAAGACAGAAGATTCAAACAAACAACATATTACAGTCAGAAGATCACAGACTTTACAATGATAGTTCAATAATTGAACCTCAACATGCCAAGAAGAAATGTCTATATTTACAGTTAGAAAGCATGAGCAGAACTCCTGACATGATTAGGAGATTTCTAGTCTAGCAGTAAAAGTAATATCTGAATATGAGGCATTTGGAAGTAGGTATATATTGCAAGAGTTACAAAAAAAGTACAGAGCATCTAGGTGGCAGTTTCATGTAGGAATCGGGGGCTTCAGAGATTGGTCACTCTGTAGACTGGAGGGATTTAAGGGGGTGTCCTTGCAATAGCAAAGAGGGTTAGCATAGAGGTGGGTTTTCAGGTGTTTTTTTTTTTTATATTTGGTTGCATGAGTTTGTATCCTGAGTTCAGGTGGGAGAGTGTCCATGTTCTAGCAAACGCATAGGAGAATAGAGCTTCTCCAGAGCTGTTCTTGCAAAGATTGACCTTAATCAAGGATTTGTTGCTTTATCATAGTTCCCTACTGGAGTTGTGGAAGTTTACTATGCCAGCCAGGGCAGGGGTTCTTTCTGCTTGGTATAGGATTTGATGTGTAATGATGAGTTGGTGGTAATGCAGTAGGTTTGAGAATTCTTGCCATTGTAGCTTAAGTAGGGATTGATAGTGGTGGAAACATGATTTAGTATTGGCAGTAATCCTGGCTATTTTATTGTAGCAAGTGGAGAGTTTGTTCAGGTCAGATTTATTGTTTTTGATTAGAACTGAACAGGCATAGAGCAATGTTGATAGGAGATGACTTCTGGGTATGGTAGACCTAGTTTCGGCGGAGAGGAACTATTTGCTATGATACAGGCATCCTAGTTTTTTATGGAATTTAGACATGGTTTGGGATATGTGTTTATTGTATTTAAGCTGTTGGTCAATGGTGACACCTAGCAGTTTAGTCTCAGCTACTGGGGTGATGAGGGTGTTATTGGCTGACAGGATGGTGAAGGTGGGATTGCAGTGTTTAGTTGCATGGAATAGCATTAACTGTGTTTTTTTGGGTTTAGTATCAATTGGTGGTTGCGCAGCCAGTTGTCTATCTCAGTGAAGGATTATTGGGCTTTACTTTGTCGTAGATGGATGTTGGATGCTGAGCATATTAGAGTTGTATCATCTGCATATGGAACAATATCTGCTTTGGTAGTTGCTAGGTGGAGATTGTTTGTAAATATATTAAAGAGAAGCAGGCCTAGGATTGAGCCTTGGGGACACCACATTTGATGGAGAGTGAGGGGGATAGGGTGTTGGCCCACTTGACAGATTATGAATGGTTGCTTAGGTAGTTGCTAAACCAATGAAGGGAGAGGTTCTCAAGGTTGAGCTCAGAGATGCAGGTAAGGAGTTTGTTATGGGAAACTGTTCTGAATGCCTTGGATAAATCTAGGAAGGTGGCGGAAGTCAGTTTCCCTTGATTCCTGTGTGAGTTTATAGTATTGGAGAAGCTAAGGGCTGTGGATGGTCTGAATCCATGCTGGGTTTTAGATAATAGATTGTTGGTTAGTAGGTGGGTGAGGAGCTGGTTGGGGATACATTTTTCTAGGATTTTAGATAGTGGTGATAGGATTGCAATAGGGTAGTAATTGGAGAGGTCAGTGGAGGGTCACCCTTGTGGAGGGGGACGATATAGGATGTTTTCCACAAGGATGGATAGGTGCCCATGGAAATGGACTTATTGATAAGTAGGGAGATGGGGTAGGCAGTGGCCCTGGATGCAATTTGAAGATATTTGGCTGGTAGGTGGTTGGCTCCGAGGGTGGTTGGTTTAAGTTTTGCTAAGAGTTTTTGAATGAAACCTTATCATGATAGGGAGGCCCTTGTGCTGAGTATTTGCAGTGGATTGTGGGAGGAGTCTGAGGGAGATCTGGTGACTGATCTTCTCAGTGAGGCTCAGACTGACACCTCAGTGGAAGGGGTAACAATGTCCCAGCAGCTATCTCCTACCCAGGTTCGAGAAATCCAAGCAGTGTTACAGGAGTCTGGGGACATGTTCACTGGGAAATCAGAGTGCATCCACCTGGTGCAGCACCAGGTGGATATAGGACCCCAGAGGCCTATTAGGCAGGCCCCTTATAGGGTGCCTGAGTGTGTCAAACAGTCACTGAGGGAGGAGATACAGGAAATGTTGGAACTAGGGGTAATTCAGGAGTCTAGCAGTCGCTGGACCTCCCCAGTGGTGCTGGTACTGAAGAAAGATGGCAGCACCAAGTTCTGTGTGGACTACAGGAAATTAAATTGTCACACAGAGTCAGATGCTTACCCCATGCCTAGGACAGATGAAGCCCTAGAGCAGATGGGAAAGGCTAAGTATCTTACCACCACTGATCTTATCAAGGGTTACTGGCAGGTGCCCTTGACTCCCAGTGCTAGAGAGAGGTCAGCCTTTGTGACACCTTTTGGCTTGTATGAATTCACAAAGATGCCCTTTAGGATGAAAGATGCCCCCAGTGATTTTTCAGAGGCTGGTAGATCATATACTAGCAGAAGCAGGAGATTTTACATTTGCTTTCCTAGATAGTATTGCAATCTACAGCCATTCCTGGCAAGAGCACCTTCAGCATGTCAGGAGGTGCTGGGCAGACTACAAAGGACAGGGTTGACCATTAAGCCCAGCAAATTTTTCAGGTGGGCATGGCAGAGGTTTCCTATCTTGGACATAGAGTGGGGAGTGGTAAGATCAGGCCAGAACTGGCCAAAGTGGAACCCATACAGGCATTGCCTGCACCTGTTACCAAATAGCAGGTGAGGACATCCTTAGGGACAGCAGGGTACTACAGAAAGTTTGTCCCCAGTTATAGTACCATACATGCTTCCCTCACAGACCTGACAAAACAAAACAGGCCAGATAAGGTAGCATGGACCCCCAGCATGTGACCAGGCATTTCAGAAGCTTAAAGAAGCTTTGGGAGGATCCCCTCTGTTAGCCAGTCCAGATTACAGCAAAGAATATGTTGTTCATGTGTATGCATTGAACCATGGGGTGAGGGCTGTACTTAGCCAGATTTCCTCAGAGGGAGAAGAGCACACAATGGTCTATCTCAGCCATAGGCTCCAACACAGGCAGGAATACTATGCACTGTAGTAAAGGAATGTCTAGCCATAGTGTGGGCACTGCAAAAACTTAATCCTTATCTGTATGGAAGGAAATTCACTGTAGTTACAGATCATAATCCCCTAACATGCTTACATTGAGCAGCCAGCAAAATGCCAAGTTGCTAAGCTGGATCCTAGGGTTGCAAGCATATGATATGACAGTGCAGCACTTCAGTCGGGTTAGAAATGCCAATGCAGATGGGCTCTCAAGACAGTGAAGGGGGCAAGGTATTCTGAGGTATGCTCAATCCTCTCAAGAAAAGTTTCTCAAGGATGACATGAAAAACTAGCTTGAGCTCTCAGGGGGAGAAGAACTGTGAAGGCTGCCAGCCAAGCTAGAAAGAAATTTGTAAATAATCCTATGTCATTTGTAAATAGTAACATGACCCACAGGCTTGCTTTACAAATGTATGAAAACTGGGTTATGTGCTGAGTTTCACAAATGTAACCACAGTGCACCTTGTTGGAAGGGAGCAGAGGTGTGTGTAAACTGTGTGCCAATGCAGATGTATATTTTCATGGTAGAGGTTGTAATATACAGAGTTAACTTGCAAAACCCTAAGAAAATAAATTAAGTAAAGAATTTTATGATTGTGCGTTATCTCAGATAGAAGACAGAATGTCTACAGCTAGAGTTTCTTTCTATTGTCTTGCGACAGAGATAATTACTAGGTTTCAAATGTAAATTATTTTTTATTGCTCTGTGTCTTCTTGGCAGCTGCAGATGACAAAGAAATGTTAAATTTTAAGTTTCTGTTAGCCTGGGAACTAAATCAGAGGTGACAAGAATGATGCAATGTGAGATGATTCAGCAGTAATGTGTATTATCAATTTAAGAACTATATCAGAGAGAAAGAGAGTGCATTTTGTAACTTGTCTTGGACCTAGTAAGAACATCCACTCATCTGTATTTGCCTGGCTCTGTAAGTAAAATATTTAGAACATAGTTTCTCTTAGTGATAGATAGGAATATAGCAAGATTAGTGTAGATGTTTTCTATATTTATGTGAGACTGGTCTACTATGTTATTTTAAAATATTTCCTGTGATTATGAACTCTATTGTCACTGTGTGAGTAAAGTATTTTGTTGTGTTTTTATTATTTATTATTAAATATATTTAAACTTTTTAACTGTGGCTGGTTTTATATAGAGATATATAAGCTCCTAGAGTACTTGCATGTATTTGGTGATACTGTACAAGCCAGTCCAATAACATTGCTGTTCATCACACATACCATTTGGATAATAGTAACATTGCACATTAGAATTGGACACCCTTTGGTAAGGGATTTTATAGTAGCTGATAAGAGTGGTTGGTGGCAGGTAATACAACTGTATAGTCTAGGCAAAAGGGGGCATAGCTGGAGAACTTGTGCCAGCCTTCCCCAAAAGTGTCTGTGTGCTGGTATATAAATCATATCTAAAAGTGTGTGTGTGTGTGTGTGTGTGTGTGTGTGTGTGTGTGTGTGTGTGTGTGTGTGTGTGTGTGTGTGTGTGTGTGTGCGTGTGTGTGTGTGTGTGTGTGTGTGTGTGTGTGTGTGTGTGTGTGTGTGTGTGTGTGTGTGTGTGTGTGTGTGTAAGCTACTTGGACAGGGACATGAAGCACTGGTAGGACAAAGAGGGTGCTGGAGGTTTTGGCTTTTAACTGTGGCTGGTTGTATGTATATATAAGCTCTTAGGATACTTGCATGTATTTGATGATACTGTACAAGCCAGTCCAATAACCTTGCTGTTCATCACAATTACCATTTGGATAACAGTGACATTGCACAGTAGAATTAGACACCCTTTGGTAAGACCTTTTATAGCAGCTGACAAGGGTGGCTGGTGTCAGGTGGTACTACCGTATAGTCTGGGCAGAAGGGGGCATAGCTGGAGAACTTGTGCCAGCCTTCCCCTGGAGTGTCTGTGTGTTGGTATATAAATCAAATCTCAAAGTGTGTGTGTGTCAGCTACATGGGCAGAGACACAAAGTACTGGTTGGACAGAGAGGGTGTTGGAGGTTTTGGATTGACCACTGAGCTGAGATCTTACCGCTATAGCTGTGCCAGTGGGGAGTCTTATTGGGGATCTGGAGAGAGAGGGAGAAACCAGCCCCTGACTGACTGTGATCTCTGTGTGCTCTTTAGAGAAATTGTACTTTACTATGTGTGTACTGTTCATCCTCCCAATGTACACATCCCTCACTGGTGGTACTGATTAGAATTGAGGTTCCTTGATTAGTAGGCCAGTGCACAGGCATCACAATAAAACTCCCATTTTGGATTTTAGTTAGGAACATGGTAAAACAAGGTTGTCTCCATCTTCATGGCAAGTGCTTTTATTACAAAAAATGGAAGCTGAAAAGTAATATCACAGGTTTCTTCTACCAGGCAGTCTAATGGTATATGCAGGCTAAGACAAAATCATTTATTGATAAAATGAATAATTTTGATAGTTGCAATGTATTACTGCAAACACAGTTATATGACCTGCTGGATATTAATTTGAATTAGTAATGTTATACTATAACAGGATAAAACATGACAGGAAGTTTTGCATCAGCATAATCTTCTTTACTTGCATAGCATGAGAAAAATGAATTTAAGGCCAGTGCAGTGTAGTATCCTATATTTATAAGCAATGCAATTCACCAGAAACACTTTTGATTTAAAATATATTTTCTTAATAACAGCTATTCATTCAGGTCAATCAAGAATGTTAAGGGGAAGAAAAGACTCAGCCATACCCAACAGAACTAACACCTGCTCCTCAAGGAAATACAAACCTAGATGGTGGACATCCTCTATCAACATACTTTACAAGAAAAGGAAGAAACTGTTGTCCAAGGGGAAAAAAGCACAAATTCCCAATTGGAAAAACTCCATCCTTAGCCTCAACAAGCAAATTATATCACTAGTGAAAAATCTCCAAAGCCATTTATGAATCTAAACTTGCCTCCGAAACAAAGGCTAACCACAAAGCCTTTTTCAGTTACATCAGAAACCTCCATGGCAAAGCCCAGGTTTGTTTCAAATTAGTTCTTAATGGTGCCACTTACACTGATCCTGTTGACTTAGCCAACATGCTAGCAGATAGGTTCAGCACAAACGTAACTCCCTGCCCCCCCCAAAGGCCCATTCAACATCCCTGATACTTGCTCCACATCTCACATCTCCATAGATCAAGTGGAAAAGGCCCTATCCTAGGCAAAAAACACAGCTTCCATGGGACCTGATAGTATCCCAGGCTGTATTCTGCAACATCTTTAGCAAAAACTAGCCTTGCTATTGAGCACCCTATTCAACCATAGCCCAAGTACAAGTTTCATTCCAGCAGAGTGGAAAACTGCCGTTGTCATCCCTTTGCGCAAAGGTGGTGCCACTACTGACCCTGGTAGCTATTGCCCCATTAGCTCGACAAGTCTGATTTCTAAGGCCATGGAGCATATTATTATGCACCTCATAAATAAGGACATAGGCAGTCGCCAACACTTGACCCCACCCAGTTCAGATTCGTTAAGGGCAGATCTTGCCTGTTGAAACTGGTTGACCTTTTTGAGACTGCAACCGAGCTACTGGATGAGGGAAAGTCAGTACACACAACTTACCTTGACTTGGCCAAAGCCTTTGACACAATCCTCCACTCAGGCCTCATCAAAAAGCTAAGAGAACTTGGTGCAAATTCCTATCTCATTAGGTGGGTGGCCAACTGGCTCACTGATAGCACCCACAAAGTCAAAATAGGTGCCACTATCTCCAATAGCAGACCTTCACTAGTGATGTCACCCAGGAATCTGTCCTGGGACCCCTATTGTTTGGCATCTATTTCACAGAGGTCCAGGCAAAGACAAAATGCAGTACAGTGACAATATCAGATCTATTACACAGACCAGTGTTAATGTTGAATCTTTTATTACTGAAATGGCAAAAAATATGAATACAGCTGAAAGAGTCTGCTATGACTTGCCTTATTAAGAATACTTGAAGACTTTCGAGGGATAGGTTAGAGTAAGACAGAACTTATTTTCAGTTAATAGATATTGATAGACTCTTTATTTTTAGGACAGCATAGGGCAGGGTTAGGACAACCTTTGATACACTGAGAAGGAAAGGAACAAGAAAGTACTATCATTTGTAGGGAATGTGATAAAAGCTAATAACATATCTTAACAGGTGCCCCGTGTTTGTGAATGGGTAGGTCTGCTAGATGTAAGTACATCTGTTCAGGGACAACCAGTAGCACTGTCTAGTTAAATGAAGTTTAGGGAACATTGCATGTTGAATTTGAGAGATTCAAACTCATATCTAAAGAATGAAGCTCCTTAGCAGCTATTATTATTATTATTATTTTATTATTATTTTTATGTACATAGTCTGTGCATTTCCTTATTAAGTCCAGTATACTGTTCTGTTAAGATACTTGTGTAGTATGTATGGTATACACAATAATAATGTGCAAGTCACACAATAGAGCAGAGCAGAACAGCCCTTATTCTATGCCAGTATTCTGTGCATGCCTACATGTGAAAAGCACTGAACAACACGAAGTGGAGCTGCTTCACCATCTCAGACTGCCAAAGAGGTAAGTGGTAAGCATGGTTTGTGTATGTGGGAGTGTTTATGCGTTTCTGTCCAAATGTTCTTGTGTGTTTGGGAACAGGGACTGAGTATGAATGGATCTGTGTCGGTATGTGTGTCTGTGCATGAATGCTACAGTGAGTGCTGATGAGTATTGATGAGTATACATGTGTGTGTGTGTGTGTGTGTGTGTGTGTGTGTGTGTGTGTGTGTGTGTGTGTGTGTGTGTGTGTGTGTGTGTGTGTGCCAGCTGCTTGGACAGGGACATGAAGCACTGGTTGGACAAAGAGGGTGTTGGAGGTTTTAGCTTTTGACTGTAGCTGGCTGTATGTAGAGATATATAAGCTCTTAGAGTACTTGCATGTATTTGATGATACTGTACAAGCCAGTCCAATAACCTTGCTGTTCATCACACTTACAATTTGGATAATAGTGACATTGCACAGTAGAACTGGACACCCTTTGGTAAGGCCTTTTATAGCAGCTGACAAGGGTGGTTGGTTGAAGGTGGTACTACTATATAGTCTGGGCAGAAGGGGGCATAGCTGGAGAACTTGTGCCAGCCTTCCCCAGGAGTGTCTGTGTGTTGGTATATAAATCAAATCTCAAAGTGTGTGTGTGTCAGCTACTTGGACAGGGACACAAAGTAATGGTTGGACAGAGAGGGTGCTGGAGGTTTTGGCTTGACCATTGAGCTGAGATCTTAACCCTATAGCTGTGCCAGTGGAGAGTCTTATTGGGGATCTGGAGAGAGAGGAAGAAACCAGCCCCAGACTGCCTCTGATCTCTGTGTGCTCTTAAGATAAATTGTACTTTACTGTGTGTGTACTGTTCATCGTCCCAATGTGCACATCCCTCACTGGTGGTAGTGATGAGGATTGAGGTTCCTTGATTAGTAGGCCAGTGCACTTGCATCTCAATAAAACTCCCATCTTGGATTTTAGTTAGGAAAAAGGTAAAACAATGTTGTCTCCATCTTCATGGCAAGTGCTTTTATTAGAAAAAAAGGAAGCTGAAAAGTAATATCACGGGTTTCTTCTACCAGAAAGTCTAATGGTATATGTAGGCTAAGACAAAATAATTTATTGATAAAATGAATAATTTTGGTAGTTGCAATGTATTACTGCAAACAGATTTATATGACCTGCTGGACATTAATTTGAATTAGTAATGTTATACTATAACAGGATAAAAAATGACAGGAAGTTTTTCATCAGAATAATCTTTACTTGCATAGCATGGGAAAAAATGACTTTAAGGCCAATGCAGTGTGGTATCCTATATTTGTAAGCAATGCAATTCACTAGAAACACTTTTGATTTAAAATATCTTTTCTTAATAACAGATATTCATTCAGGTCAATCAAGGAGACTGTTAAGGGGAAGAAAAGACTCAGCCATACCCAACAGAACAAACACCTGCTCCTCAAGGAAACACAAACCTAGATGGTGACATCCTCTATCGGCATACTTTACAACAAAATGAAATAACTGTTTTCCAAGGGGAAAAGGGCACAAATTCCCAATTGGAAAAACTCCCTCCTTAGCCTCAACAAGCAAATTATATCACTCATGAAAATCTCCAAAGCCAATTATGAATCTAAACTATCCTCCGAAACAAAGACTAACCACAAAGCCTTTTTCAGTTACATCAGAAACCTCCATGGCAAAGCCCAGGTTTATTTCAAATTATTTCTTAATGGTGCCACTTACACTGATCCTGTTGACTTAGCCAACATGCTAGCAGATAGATTCAGCACAAACATCACCCTTTGTCCCCCCTAAAGGCTCATTCAACATCCCTGATACTTGCCCCACACCTCACATCTCCGTAGATCAAGTGCAAAAGGCCCTATCTAAGGCAAAGAACACAGCTTCCATGAGACCTGATAGTATCCCAGGCTGTATTCTGCAACATCTCTGTCAAGAACTAGCCTTGCTATTGAGCTCCCTATTCAACCATAGCCTAAGTACAGGTTTCATTCCAGCTTAGTAGAAAACTGCCATTGTCATCCCTTTGCACAAAGGTGGTGCCACTACTGACCCTGGTAACTATTGCCCCATTAGCCCCACAAGTCTGATCTCTAAGGACATGGAGCATATTATTATGGACCTCATGAACAACGACATAGGCAATCACCAAGCACTTGACCCCACCCAGTTCAGATTCTTCAAGGGCAGATCTTGCCTGTTGAACCTGGTTGACTTTTTTGTGACTGTCACCGAGGCACTGGATGAGGGAAAGTCAGTACACGCAGCTTACCTTGACTTGGCCAAAACCTTTGACACAATCCTCCACTCGGGCATCATCAAAAATCTAATAGAACTTGGTGTAAATTCCTGTTTCATCAGCTGGGTGGCCAACTGGCTCACTGATAGGACCCACAAAGTCAAAATAGGTGCCACTGTCTTCGATAGCAGACCTTCACTAGTGATATCCCCCAGGAATCTGCCCTGGGACCCTTATTGTTTGGCATCTACTTCCCAGAGGTCCAGGCAAAGACAAAAGGCCTGTGGCTGACCAAGTTTGCAGTCAACTGTACGTTGGGTGCTGTCACTGACTCCCCAAATGATGTTAACATACTACAACAGAGTCTCACAGCAACGAATGACTAGTGCCAAAGTCATGGCCTTAAGTTAAATGCAAAAAAATGTATTATCATACCATTCGGCAAAAATACATCCCCTACTGATTGCCACATTAGCGGCAAATCCCTAAGCTCACAACCTGTGGTGAAAGACCTAGGTACACAAGTTGACAGCAATCTCACATTTGACCATCATGTAGCGGCAGTGGTCAGAAAAGCCTTTTATTTGGTTCATCTCATAAGTAAAGGAATTGCATCCAGAAAAAAGAAAGTTATTACCTCTCTGTACTCCTCCCTCATTAGACCAATAATTGAGTACAATGCCCCATTTGGTATGTACCTCTCCAAACACCTGCACCAACTGGAAAGGCCACAGAAATAACTCACAAAGAGAATATATGGCCTCCAACACCTGTCCTATGTGGACAGGCTTAAATCACTATCACTCTACTCTGTATCATACAGATTGCTCAGAGGTGACCTGTTTTTCACCTACAAGGTGATCTTAGACCCTGCTGTACTAGAGATGCTCCATATCCCTATGTCTTACTCCACACATAGTACCAGATCTAAAGGCTTAAATCTAAGATGTGACATTAACAAAACCTGCTGGAGAGACTGGTTTGTCTCCTAGATGCTGTCCCATCTCTGGATAGACGCCCCAAACATGTCAAGCAAAGTACATTGCTGACACTCTTCAAGCACAACCTTGATGAGTGGATGGACAACCACAAATTCATCCCAGGGGTTCCACCTGTGTCCATCTTTGACAGGGGTGACAGGTGCTGATTGTGGTTTCTTTTCTGGGGATAAACTCTTGGCTAGGCTTGTAAGGACCCCAGAGCCATTAGCCTAGTAATCTCCTATGATCCTATGATCCTATGGTCTTAAATCAGTATGGCACATTTTTTTTATTTGATGTGAGAATTTTGGGTTCATATGCACTGGTTTTCATTATGGATATGTTGCTACCTTTTCCTTAGCTGTCACATGAAAGGGATTGACAATCATCATCATAATAATCATTAATACATTTGTGTATACTTTTTGCTAGTTCATCTTGTAGGGGAAAATGTTACAGAAGATGATCCTGTAATTATATAGATTATCCACAGTAATTCATCCTTTTGTTTCTTTCGGTTTTCATTACTTGGTTGCTTTTATACTTCTGCTACTTAGGCTTTTGCATAGCCAGTAGACATAGATGCCAAGTCTCTATATGTCTGTTTCTTTTTGCAGTACAGTGACAATATCAGATCTATTACAAGGACCAGTGTTAATGCTGAATCTTTTGTTACTGAGATGGCAAGAAATATGAATACAGCTGAATTAATCTGCTATGACTTGCCTTATTAACAATACTTGAAGACTTTCTAGAGATCGGTTAGAGTAAAACATAACTTATTTTCAGTTAATAGATATTGATAGACTCTATATTTATAGGACAGCATAGGGCAGGGTTAGGACAACCTTTGATACACTGAGAAGGAAAGGAACAAGAACATACTATCATTTGTAGGGAATGTGATAAAAGCTAATACCATACCTTAACAGGTGCGCTGTGTTTGTGAATGGGTAGGTCTGCTAGATGTAAGTACATCTGCTCAGGAACAACCAGTAGCACTGTCCAGTTAAAGGAAGTTTAGGGAACATTGCATGTTGAATTTGTAAGATTCAAACCCATATCTAAAGAATGAAGCTCCTTAGCAGCTATTATTATTATTATTATTATTATTATTATTATTATTATTATTTTATTATTATTTTATGTACATAGGCTGTGCATTTCCTTATTAAGTCCAGTATACTGTTCTGTTAAGATACTTGTATAGTATGTATGGTATACACAATAATATTGTGCAAGTCACACAAAAGAGCAGAGCAGAACACCCCTAAGTCTATGCCAGTATTCTGTGCATGCCTACATGTGAAAAGCATTGATCAGCATGAAGTGGAGCTGCTTCACCTTCTCAGAATGCCAAAGAGGTAAGTGGTAAGCATGGTTTGTGTATGTGGGAATGTTTATGAGTTTCTGTCAATATGTTCATGTGTGTTTGGGAATAGGGATTGCGTATGAGTGGATCTGTGTTGGTATGTGTGTCTGTGCATGTATGCTACAGTGAGTGCTGATGAGAATGCGTGTGTGTGTGTGTGTGTGTGTGTGTGTGCGTGTGTGCGTGTGTGTGTGTGTGTGTGTGTGTGTGTGTGTGTGTTTGTGTGTATGTGTGTGTGTGTGTGTGTGTGTGTGTGTGTGTGTGTGAGGTATATGACAGTTGCATGCTGTGACTGTGGCTGCTATTAATAGGAATACTGTGGAAGTAGACAGTTCAGGTATTAGATGTTTATATGTTTCACTGTATCTGTGGATGTGACTGTGTGTGTGTGTGTGTGTGTGTGTGTGTGTGTGTGTGTGTGTGTGTGTGTGTGTGTGTGTGTGTGTGTGTGTGTGTCTGTGATGATTGGACGGGAGGAGGCTGGGTCATAACACAATAGACCACTAGAGTAATGTAGAAGTATCATTTGTAGATAATGCAATCAAAACTAGTATCATCCCTTACCAGGTGCTCTGTGCCTGTGAATGGATAGGGATGAGGCAAAAGTATTAGCTATCTGGTCACCAAGGATGCACTTGTTACATCTAATGAAGGAAAATGTGGAAGGTTGTAATCCACTGTAACTCCAGAAATTCATTGACTATAACTGAGGATGTTGATAGAATGTTAGCAGTCACTAGACCACTAGTGATACATGATAATGCTTAATGGTGAGAAGGTTGTGAGCTACTAAAGAAGTAAGACATGCACTGCATCTGGCTGATGGGATAGGCAGAAGGTCTGCAGGGAACAGACAACCAGAAATGATTTTCCATACCAGAAAATATGTCTGGGGAGGAAATAATAACTGCAATTGGGAAGAGGTCTGGTAAAAGACACATGAATGGTACATCTTGAGATTAGAAGGATTGTGGTGACTACAGCAAATGCACTATTGTGTTTTTGCATATGTCTGTATATTCCTCTATGTGTGTGAGTGCGCATTCATATGTATGGGTGCTTATTTGTGTGAGTGCTCACACACGTGTGCTTGTGTGTGAGTATATGTTTGTGAGTGTCAATTTGTGATGAAGGATTGTGTGCCAGTGTGTGGTCTGTTTATGCCTGTGTGTGATTTGTAGCCAGGGTTGGTATGACACTCAGTTGAGCTTTGCAAGTCTGCTCTGGTTGAACCATTCATAGGCATACAAATTCCAACTTTAAAGTATCTTGCCTCAGTGATTACTGTACATGAGTATAAATCCCTGAATGATAGAGCTTGACCTACTCAATGCAGACAAGTTGCAATGCAAGGCTGCTGGCTATGAATCCTCGCCACAGAGGCAACAAAACTATGGCTTAAATTCAAGGGACTTGTATGTCTAATTCTTTTCATTCCTTCTTCTGATGCTTGTAAAAGGAGCAACTGAGACTCACCTGTTTTTTTTTTAAATCACTAACAGATGCACTACATCTTAGGTTTAGTTGCTCATGCAATACTCTTTAAATAAAGACATTATCCATTTTTTGCTGATCCCTCTCATAACCTACTAAGCAATGACTCATACATTACAGCTAAAGTATTATTTTTATAGTTTGAAGTTATTTCAGGTACATTATGTTGCCTTGAAATGAAGGGCAGAAGTAGCACACATACAGAATTTAATGTTGCATCTGCAGCTGAATCAGGGCACATTGTTTAAAACAAGTAGAATGCCAGTGAGGTTCTTTCTTACAAATAAGTGTGACTGATCTCTTTGCATCTCACCCATGTAATCAGGGCATAACTACTGGGCATTAGAAGATCATTTCTGAAATGTGCCAGAATGCATATCCAGTCCTCTGAGGGATGTAAAAACAAATTACCTGCCAGCTTAGGAGCAAGAGAGACTGCTGTTTTATACAGTGCCAACTTAATAACACTCCCCTAAGTGACAAAACAAATCAGTAATTTCAAAGATGTAGACATCATTTATTTTTTAAATATAGCTGTTTTATGTATTGTTCTGGAACATTTCGTGTTTCAGTAGTTTTATTGCTTAGCAAAAAACAAATAACTCAATATGAGTGCACTGCAAGGTCAATGCAATGTTTGTCACAGTAGTTTACCTTTTCAGAAATTAGAATGACTCATCATGAGAAAAGAAACACACAAATGGATAGTGTATGAATTTCTACAACACCGCAGCAATACTTATGTTTTGGTTAAAAGGGATGCAATTTTCCCACATCTTTTCATTATACAGAATTAATTTTCCACTGTGCATTGTAATCATCACCATAAATCATAATCAACCTTCTTTTTCCCATTTTTCTACATGGGGCTGGCGTGTTGCATCAAATATTGCCATCTCTTTCTCTTTCTCTGTTAAGTGTCACTGTCTTCCCTTCCTTGACAGTCATGCCTGACTTCACCAGGTCTTGTGTCACATTCCTTCTATCTCTTTGCTGTTTTCCCTCATTTTCTCTTGCCTTCTTCCTCTCTGTCCCAATTCTTTTTCACCAGATTGCCTTCTGCTTTCCTGCCCATGCCTGAAGCATCGTAATCTATTCTCTACTTTAGCTTCTGCTTTTAAATTCACATGTCTTCTTCTGTCCTGTAGTGTGCATTGTATCACCTATCTCAAGCATTTCATCTTCATCACATGTAGCTTCCTTGACTGTTATGCCTTCATTCCCTAGGTTACTGTACCGTACAACAGTACAGGTCACACCAATGTTTTGTACACCTTACTTTTCAGCTTCTTTGGTATTCTTCATTCGCATACTGTACCTTGCACTCTGTGGCAGCTGGATGTAGCTCCTCAGTGTCCAGCCTTGACCTCCTCATTCAGACTTCCTTATTCATCAACAACCCCTGCCAGATACCTGAAGCTGTTAATCTGCTCCACTATTTTCCATGTGATTTCCATTTTCGGTTTCTTTTGACTTTCCCCATTTGCTGCAGTTGCAGCTGTCATATGAGTACTTGGTTTCATCCCATGTGCCTTCAGTTTTGCATTCCATTCCCCTGTCATTTGCTAACGTTCTTGTTTACAGTTTGCTTGAAATGGCACAGCATTTGTGTACAGCAGCTTTATTAATCTGTTCCCTCTTATCTGGTTGGTAATGTAGTCCATCATCAGCATGAATAACAGTGGGCTGAGAGATGAACACTGATACACTCCCACTCCCACTGGGAACCACAATATGAGTCTGAACACTATTTGTACTTACACAATGAGTCATTTTACACAGCTGGCACTAATTTTAGCCATATGTTTTGGACTTCAAACCATCACAGTACTGTACAAATCATAAGACCTTGTCATATGCTTTCTCTAAGTCTAGAAATGCCAATCTGGGATTTTTTCTCATCTCTAGCTTCTTTTCAATTATCTGTCTCACTGCAAATATTGGGTCAGTTGTACTGCATCCTGATCTGAATCTAAACTGTTCATCTCCTTCTCCTACCTTATTTGATACCACTGTGCATATTCGTTTTTCAATCAATCTCTCCAGAAGTTCATGCAGTGTGACAGGAGTTTGATACCTCTGTGCTAACCACAGTAACAAATGCCCCCTTGGTTCTTCTACACAGGCAGTGGGGTGCTTTTTCTAAAGTCTTCTGGAATGCACCTCTCTCCATACTACTGCAAGTACCCTTTTGAGCCATTTCTCCACTAACTCAGCCAACATCTTAATCATATCTGCTGTGAACTCATCTGAGCCTGCTGCTTTCCCTGACTTCATTATCCTTTTTTTATTAACAACTTTACTGAATTATTACTTAAGACATAGGCAAACATACATTCATATAAAAGAAAGCAAACCATGGTAACATGTTCACAGTTACAAACATTATACATCACATATATTCTTTTATACAATTGTCATCAATCCATCATTAAACAAATTGATTAATTCCTGTCTTCCCTTAAACCTCTCTCCTCCTCCAAAACATTATTCTGCATGTACTGTTTCCACAGTTTCCATTCTTTCAATGTAAATTCTTCTTACCCTTTTCTAAAGATTCATTATTTTATTTGTGTTACAATATTAATTAATTCAAATAGTTATGATTTAGACTTTGATTTCCATTTTCTAGTAGTTGCTTTTATTTGCAGCCACCAGAATTAAACTTAACAAGGCCTTACTATATTCAAGCAATAATTTCCTTAGTTATATGCATATGCTCACCCAATATTTCTGACAGAGTACACTGAAAGGAATTTTTAAAGTCTGCCAACTTATTACATTCCCAAAATATGTATTTCCAGTTACCTCTTTCTTCCCCCTCATACTTCCAACATTTGCCATCAACCCATGGAAGAATTTATGGGGATCTGCTTGGGGTATAAAAATACCTATATAAACACTTCCAAGCAAAAATCCCAAATCTTCTAGACTTTGGTTCATTTTTGCAAGGCATACATATGTCCTCTCATTATTTTCTTGTGAATTGTTTATCCAGCCTGTCTTCCCAATCTTTTCTACCCTACTCTGATTGATGCCTATAGTTACTGTGCAATATTTTATATGCCCTACTAATTATTCCTTTTTTAACAACAACCTCTGCTCTAGATTCAAATAAAAACTCTACCAGAACAGGCTTTTCACATATGATACCCCTATCCCTTTCTCTTTGTTATACTCCGATATCAATCCTTGATAAGGAAGGCAATCTCTAACCTGCAGTCTAAATGTCTTCTTGGCTTCTTCCCACGCTATCACCTTTCCCTGTCTAGTTATTTATTCCCAATTCCTTCAATTCATTGCCAGCTTTCTCCAGTAAATTTCATCTCCCTCTTGCCTATTCTCTTTGCCCCAGTTGTAGTCATCCCTATTGTCAGAATCTCTTTTCTTCATTCTCGTGTTGGAATAGTTCTTAGAATATATCCTGCTACTTTATGAATATAATATTCTATAAGGCTGTTGTTATTCTCCTTAAGGAGCTGCATCCAAAATCCCACTATCTCATTATTTCTTGAATTTTTCCCCACTTCATCATCATCCCTTTCCACTTTCTGCTTGTTGATATATATATATATATATATATCTATATATATATATATATATATATATATATATATATATATATGAGCCTTAACTGTGTAGCTCTAAAATATCCCTTCAAATCAGGTAATCCTAAACCATATTTTTCTACTGCAATGATCAACTTATCCCACACGACCCTTGTCCTCTTCCCCTTCCAGATAAAATCCTTCAACTCTATTAATCACTGTCCACAACTTTTCCAGTGGTTGATAAAAATATGCCTGACCTGAATAGAAAATTAAAGGGGCTAAGAACAATTTCCACTGCTTGCATCTTGTTATTCATATCCACAAACAAGAACTTCTCAGTTTTTGTATTATCTTTAGTTTAGTCTCATCCCACATATCATTAGCCTGCCATAATATAATCCATTTTAACCCACACTCATAAATACTTAATTTTATCCTGTCCCCATAAATAATGGAATTGTTGAACCAATTCATGTGTAGGTACATAGTTTACTAGTTTACAGCTATATCCTTTGCTTTGTCTTCCTTAATTGTATATTCTGAAAAGACTTGAAACCATCTCAGAATGTTTCACAACATTGAGAGGTCCTTTTTCTGATTTTATCAGGTGCAAAATAATATTGTCTACAAATAAAAATTACTTTTTTTATTATCATACCAACTATATCCTTGAATTTTTGAGTCCCTTATTGTCTTTGCAATGCCTCTAAATATAATGCAAATAACAAAGGGGAAAGAGGACATGCCTACCTTGTTCCTCTGTTCAGACACAACTTATCAGTGAGCCGCCCTTCATCTTTAATTCTTGCCTCCAATCCCTCATATAGCCTCCTAATTAACCTTATTACTGTATGAGAAATACAAATGCTTCTATTGCACTACTCATAAAATTGCAGCTTACTTTTCCTCTTTCAGCTTTTCCAAGTTAGGGGTCGCCACTGCAGAACAGCAGTCCACAGAACAATTGGCAGTAGAGTTTTACAGTATCAAGTTGCCAGCCCACCACCCAAACTTCCACAGAAGGCACACACTCACACCTAGGACCAATTTAGAATGTCCAGTCCACCTACAGCATGTCTTTGGGATGTGGGAGGAAACAGGAGCACCTGGAAGAAACCCATGTGACCACAGGGAGGACATGCAGACTCTGCACAGAAGGCACCCCAGCCACAAATCAAACCAGACAATCTCTTGCAGTGAGGTGGCAATGCTAACCGCTGCACCACCACGGCTGCCCTAAAAATCCCAGCTTACTCTGTTGAATGCTTTCTCTGCATCAAGACACGCCAACTACAATGATATTTTCTTACATTCTGCTCCCTAGTGAATCTACATTGTTCTATTAATGTCAAATATTTGCCTACACACCACAAAACAACACTGATCCATATATATCAATTTTGGCAACATCGCTGACATTCTATTAACTATTGTAAACATAACCATTTTATAATCATGATTAAAATCTGAAATGGGTCTATATGAAGCTGGGTCTGATGAGTATTTACCATTTTTAGGTATAATAGCCACCACAACATTCTTCCAGGATGCTGGCACTTTCCCTCCTTTTAAAATACTGGTAAACAAAACCTTCTAAATCTTTAGCACTTTCTTCCCTCCTAGCTTTTAAACTTCCACTGGAATACCATTTATTCAGGGAGACTTTCCTGCAGATTGATTATACATCACAATTTTTATCTCATCACCTCCTATCTTAACTGTTAATTATTGAGCCTCATCTACCTCTAACACTGGTATACCTAAGTCTCCCATAAATATTTCCATTAGTGCCTTTTCTTGATTTCCATATTCCTCTGCTTTATACAAATGTTCATAAAATGTACAACATATCTCCAATGCCTCTACATGATCTCTAATTATTTTTCTGTCAGGGATTCCCTAGGTTTAGCAACAACACCTTCTTCTGTCTGTTTCCCAAGTCATTGTGCGAAATGTTTTTGTGCTCTGGAGTTATTATCAAAATCAGTTATCAGCTCAAATCAAAATAATTATCAGTTATTATCAGAACAGATATGTGGCCGAGTCAGGTATGGAAGTAAGATACATAAGGAAAGCTGGTGGAAAGATAGAAGGAGTGCAGGAAAAAGTGGGAGATAGACAAGACCGAGCAGGCAAGGAAGGAATATGGCGCGACTAACAAAGAAGCTAAGAAAATAGTTGCAATAGCATCAAAGTCACTCTACCAACTTCTGGAAAGTGACTCATTAGGTTGCACAAACAAACTATATCAGGTTGCAAGACAAAGACAGAAAGATAAAGAAGAGAGTCAGACACCCTACATAACAGATGCAAGCAACAACCTGCTCACCAGTCCACAGGACATCAAAGGCAGATGGAAGGAGTATTCCCAGCAGTTTCTGAATGAAGAAAACCCCACAGAAGCTGTACTGCCCCAGAAACAACCTACAATGAGAGAAGAAGAGGATCCTACCCTAAAATAAGTAATAATAGCACTAAATGAAGTCAGGGAAAGCAGCAGGCTCAGATGAAGTCACATCAGATCTGATAAAGATGCTGGGTGGGTGTTAGAAAAATATGTATTAGTAATATGCTTAGTGCATTTGAAGTTTAAAAAGGGTTAACACATTTATTCTATTTCACACTGCATAAATCTGTATGAACTGCAGAAGCATTCCAATCTTGTAATGTCATGAAATATGCGCAGTTATGATCTTTGCTTATGCTTTGGAAATTTACAGGGAAACATTCAATTTCTTCTAGTGTAAGGAAAATAATAATAGATGTATCACTTCTATTAATGTCATGAGATTTAAACAAAGAGTTATTGATTTTCCGCTTATGCTATGAGAAAATACACAGCTGCAGAAGCTATTGATAATGAAGACAAAGGCAGCTTGAAAATATGAACTGCAATCAGCATTTACTTGTACCTAAGCTAGAAAAGTACCTTGAAATGTAACATATGTATTAAAACTGCACAATAGAAGTTTGTATTGGGCTAAAGCCCCCAAGGTCAGGTTGTTTTTCTCAAATGTTTTTCATAAATCCGGTCATGTCAGCAGGAAATCCAAGTACATTTTCTATGTAACACATAGTGAGCTTTAAATCTGAACATGTCAGCAGAAAATCTGAGTAACATTTGCTGTAGAACAATACAGAAAATTGTGTCTAACTACTTCAACCATAGAAAGTAACATTTTATAGAACAGTATAAGAGAAGCATACTACCTGTTAATAATTAGGCAAATCCTGTATGTGCATGTTTTTGTCTCCTTGCTGCAAGTAATAAAAGGTCCCATACCCAAACCTTATGTGCATTGGTCTTTGAGTTTTTTTCCTTTGACAGATTGGTCCTTCGGACCGGAAACCCTCACTTTGCCTCGGATCAGGCGGGCTGAGTGGTTGAAACCATACGGGGAAGAAACCAAATCGGTTCTTCTTATTTGAAAAGCCCTCCAACTGAATTGTCATGCAAAAGAGGCCAGCCACTTTCTGATCTGCAACTAAAGGACGGTTTTTCACGAACCAGGTGATCAATCACGAAGGCTCAGGTAAGGTGAATCGACTTTTTTCTGTTTTAGATCAGGGACTAGATTTGTATTGTTTTTGTCAAGACTGTATTTTTACAAGTCAGGGACAGAAAAGAGTACTGTCTTGTCATAGATCAGGGAAAACAGAATAGGTAGGCAGTCATTCTGAAGAGACTATAACAAAATCCATGGTACCATGTTAAAAATAGGTTACATAATGATCAAACGGGTAGAACAAAATGGGTAATAATTGCACAAAAGACCCCAAAATCCACCATTAACCGAAGACGCAAAATACATGTAGTCACAGCGCGCCGACAATATTAAATACTATTCAAAAGTGGTTAATAAGTATGAATTTGACGGAAAATTAGAAAAATCCTCTCTTGTCAAACTTGTTAAACAGCTCAAAAACGATTTCAAAGGTCGGGTAAAAAAGCAACGCCAATTAGGAATTCCTCAGGCACACAGGTGGATTAAGGAAGTAAACTGTAGGGAACAAAAAAACAATAATTCAAAAGCAATGTTTTTATATAAGGAGGACAATAATTTAGTAATAGTGTTGGCCCCTCCGCCTCCCTTACCAGAGTATGAAGCAAGTGAACAGGTTAGTCCACCCCCACGATATCCTGTTATTACTGAAAATAGAGACATTACAAAAGCAAAACCCTTTATTAGAGATCCCATCGGGACCAGGTCTCGAACACGGGCAGCTAACTCAAATGAAGGCATTGAGTTATATCAAATGGTTAAGAATTCACGATCTATGAATGAAGAAGAAATATGCCCACTCAGAGAAGTACCTAATCCTCAGGCAGGACAAGACGGTCAGGACCCAACTATTCTAGTGTATAGACCCTGGACTCCGGAAGATATCTGGAAAGCCACTGAGGGAATTCCCCATCCAAAAGTTAATTTTAGAAAGTTCTCAGAAGATTTACAAGGAATGAGGCTAAGTTATAACTTAAATGGAGAAGAGGTAGAAAAAGTAGTTAAACAAATTGTTGGGCCAGATTGGCACATGATTAGTGGCAACTGGAATCCCCATGACGCTGCACACAGACCCCTCCCACAAAGCAGCACAGAACTAGACAACAGAGTTAAAGGTCTTACAGACCGCATCTCTGAGAAATGGAAGCCTAGGGCAGATTGGACTTGCATTAATCAATGCATCCAACAAGAAGGTGAAACTGTTGACCGATATTATGCCAGATTACTAGAATGTTTTAATAACTACTGTGGAATGCAGGTTCCTGAAGATCAGACACAAGATTCCCCATATGAACAGCAGTTAAAGAATGCATTTCTAAAAGGCAGTATTGCACCCATAAGCAGTTTTATTACAAAACACATGGTGGATCATCATACAAGCAGGTTACAGTCATTACTTGAATATGCTAGGCATGCCGAACGGCATTTTAATAGCAAAAAGAAAAAGAAAGCTCAAGTATTTTCTCTAGAAGATGGAGCAGACGTTTATGTAGTACAGTCCGGGAAAAAGGGCAAGAAAAATGCAGAGGGAAAAAAAAACAATCTGATCAGTGATCAGAGGACTTTGAAGGGTGAAAGAAAAGGGGAGAATGTTTTAAATGTGTTAAAAAGGGACACATGGCAAGGGATTGCAAGAAAAACAAGAAGGCAACCACGGAAGACAAGGAGGGTGAGGACTGACTAGATGATAGTCAGGAATCACTAGAAGGGGATAACGGAGAAAGGACAAATGAGAATGTGATAGAAGGAGTAGAGAATGTGACTGAAGAGATAGAGGAAGTGCAGGAAGTTATGGACAGTGAAGAAAATGAAATATTAGACCTAGCTTTATTGAGCCTGGAGCTCTATTTAGCGGACACAAAACCAGAAGTTATACTCTTGGTAGAAGGGAGGGAAGTCAAATTCTTGTGTGACTCAGGGGCATCACGAACCCTGATACATCCCTCCAAACTGCCGGAAAACTCAGAGTCACCTGATTACATACTAGTAAAAGCAGCTAATGGACAGCTGTACCGGGAGCCCCTCTCTCGTAACATTGCAATAACTGATCCTGTTTCAGGATTGACTCAGAGAAGCAAAATTGTTGTTTCTGCAAAATGCTCAGTAAACCTCTTGGGCAGAGACCTTATGCAGCTATTTGGTATAGCAGTAGTCCCAACCATGCAGGGTATGGAAGCACAGCAACAAATTGATATCTATGCAGTGCAATCGGAGGGTGAAATGTTTTATTGGTATAGCCAGGACTTGGTTACAACTGGTCCAGGGGCTGTGACCGAAGAATTGATGAATGTAGCAATCAGCAAGTTCCCCTCCCTTGACATTGATAAGCAACACTTGTTGCACTGTACCCTGTATTATTGTAACACGCCAGGACCTGATAAGGAATATGAGCAAGAATTGTTTAAAAATCGTGCAAACAGATTGATATTATGTAATCTGTACTGGGACATGGAAGGGAACAGTATAGCCAGCTGTTCATTGCCCCAGGAGTTCTTCACACTCTATAAATCTAATTGATTACCACATGTTAGCTTAACTAAGAACAGGAACATGGAATAGGCAGACTTAGGAGAAAAAGTCACAAGATGGGAAAAACAGACAGAATTAAAACTGTCAGAACAGGGAATACAAATACAGAAGCTGAATTGGATAACTCAGACCCACTCGGCCGTACACTTGCAGTCTAGCAAGGACAGCTGATTATCACTTCTATTAAAGGAGGAAGAGAATGCCTTACAGAATATACCAGAAACTCTCTGGTCAACAGGAAAGTCAGATGTAGGACTTATTTGTACAGCAGGGCCAGTTACTATCATGCCAAAGTCAGCATTTAGACCGCAGAAGAGACAGTATCCCTTAAGAAAAGATGCAGAGGTAGGAATCAAACCTATTATAGCAGCTTTACTTAAGGAAGGGGTGCTGGTGGAATCTCCTGATTCACCATGTAACACACCTTTATTTCCTGTTAAGAAAGCAAATGGAGAATGGCGTATGGTCCAAGATTTACAAGCTGTAAATGATGCAGTAATACCAAGGGCACCTACAATGCCAGACCCACACACCCTGTTGAATGATTTAAAACCTCAACAGAAATATTTTTCTACGGTAGATATCAGCAATGCGTTTTTTTCAGTACCGATACACCCTGACAGCCAGTATTGGTTTGCATTCACATTTCAGGGGAAAAGGTATACATATACGTGACTACCACAGGGATATTGTGAAAGTCCAACAATATTCTCACAAGAAATGGCAAGCAACTTGGCGGGATTTACCCCACCAAGAGGCAGTCAGATTTTACTTTATGTTGATGATGTCCTGCTGGTGGCCCCTACCCAGCAAGATTGCAAAGAAGATACCATAGCACTATTACGATTTTTAGCCGCTGAAGGACATAAGGTAAACAAAAATAAACTACAGCTTGGAAAAAACAAGTCAAATACCTAAGATATGTTTTATCCAAAGAGGGTAGAACATTAGATGAGGACAGAAAAGTAGCAATTTTGCAAGCACCAAAACCCACTACCAAGAAGGAAATGATGTCCTTCCTGGGTACAACTAATTTTTGCCGGAGCTGGATTCCAAACTATGCTTTGGAATCTGCACCTCTGACTGACCTGATATATAAAAAGCCTATGGCAGCACAGGATTTGTTACAATGGACACGAGAGGCAGAATCTGCTTTCTGCAAACTGAAACAGTTAATAGCGTCCTCATTAGTTCTGGGATTACCAAACTACCATAAACGTTTTTTCCAAATTGTAGATTGTAAGCAAGGTTATATGACATCAGTGTTAACACAACAGCATGGGGACAAGCAATGCCCCATTGCTTATTATTCATCACAACTAGATCCAGTGGCATGATCTTTACCTCACTGTGTACAAGCAGTAGTTGCAGCTGCAATGGCAGTACAGGCTTCGGCCTCAGTAGTTTTATTCCACCCTCTCACTTTGAGAGTGCATCATGCAGTCGCGATTATTTTACTACAAGAGAAAGTAGCATATCTTTCCCCTGCTAGGCATCTTTCCTGTATGACTATATTGTTGAGCCAACCTCACATGACAGTTGAACGATGCATGACTTTGAACCCTTCTACCTTGCTCCCAACCCCTGCAGATGGCACACCACACTGCTGCCTGCAGGTGATTGAGCAGAAGACACTACCTAGAAAAGATCTCACGGATGTCCCCTTGGATGATGCCAAGGTGACATACTACATGGATGGTTCATGCAAAAGGGGTCCTGCAGGACAGAACCTAGTAGGATATGCAGTAGTTTCTGATACTGAGATTATAGAAGCAAAACCTTTACCACACAACTTATCTGCACAGGCAGCAGAATTGATTGCCTTGACACGGGCATGTACCTTAGCAAAGGGTAAATGTGTGAACATTTTTACTGACAGCCAGTGCGCTTTTTCTACTGTAAATGTTTTTGTGCAACTGTGGAAAAATTGAGAAATGATAACATCTACTGGCAAACCTATCAGTCATGCACAGTTTATTCTAGATCTTTTAGAATCTATTCAATTACCTCAGAAAGTAGATATTTGTAAATGCACAGCTCATACCAAGCAACAAGATAGGATTTCAAAAGGTAATGCGAGAGCTGATACAGCTGCAAAACAGGCAGCTTCAGAAGTATTTCTTTTAAATGAGGAACTACAACCCTCTGAGATTTTAGACTTAGAAATGTTAAAGACAATGCAGACGCTCACTACACAAGCTGAAAATGAGGAGCAATTCTCGAAAAGGGGCTGTACATCTCTAAAGAAGGGAAACCAATACTACCATCTAATTTGTTTAGATATGCAGCTTTGTTGAGCCATGGGCAATGCCATGTCTCAACAGAGGAGATGGTACAGCTGGTGAATCGAGTGTTCACAACATATGGATTTACAAACTATTCTAAAAATTTTTTTTTGATGTACCAAATTTGTAACAAACATCATGCACAAGGGGCATTAAAGCCCAAGCAAGGGAGTTTCCCTACACCACCATATCCATTTCATACTATCTGTATGGATTTTATAGAATTGAACAAATGTGAAAATAAGAAGCATTGTCTTGTCATTGTAGATATGTTTTCCAGATGGGTGGAAGCCTTTCCGACCAAAAATCCAGATGCAGCTATGGTAGCGAAAGTCCTTGTTAAAGAAATCATCCCTAGATTCGGCATTCTGGATAGGATCTACAGTGACAAAGGTACACACTTTGCAAACCAAACCATACAACAGTTAAGTAAGCATTTTTTATTTCTTTAAAAAATCATTGTGCATACCATCTGCAATCTGCAGGGCTAGTTGAGAGGCACAATGGAATTTTAAAGAATAAGTTAAGAAAATTAATAGCAGAAACAGAAAAGAATTGGGTGTACTGTCTGCCCCTGGCACTGTTGAGCATAAGAACTGTTCCGACTGCAAAAGGATTGACTCCTTTTGAAAAACTATTTGGAAGGGCTTATTATATACCCCAGTGGAAACCTCTCATGCCTGCAGACCAGGTGGCTGACTGTACACTAGCTGAATACATGAGAAATTTGTTGAATTCTAAACATCTGTTGCAGTCAAATTCTGTTTCAGATAAAGAACAAACCAAAACATTGGAAGTGGCAGTGATCCCAGGGAATTGGATCTGGGTGAAAACTGTTAAGAAGAGGAATTGGACGTCACCAAGGTGGGAAGGTCCGTACCAGGTGCTTCTTTTGACACCCACTGCAGTCAAAATCACAGAGCGAGCCTCATGGATCCACCTGATGCACTGCAAACTAGTTAAGAACTTTGAACTGGACAAAAATCTTACCTCTCCATCGGGGCCCTCAGCACAAAGTCTGTCTACAAAGGGGGGTCAGATCAATAGGACTGATCCGTCTCAACCCCAGTGAAGAAACCATCGGTGCTGAAGGTCCTATTAGGGCAGAGAGTATGACCACATGTTAAAAGCAAAAATGATAGAATCTAGAGAAATTCAAATAAAACTGCTTGGAAGAGTTGGAGAAAATAGGAAAGCAGAACAACCATTTCTTCAGAAGTATTGCATAATAATTCTGTTAACTGTACTAGTGACAATAGTCTTTTTGTTGTGGCCATTCCTTTTCCCAGCCACTCAAACTGAACTGAATAAACGCGAAGAGTTGCACATAGGCTGGCATCTAAACTTCAATACTTATCAGGCAATCAAATATGTGTATGCTGAGACTTTCAATGTTTGGAATTGCTGAATTTGCACAGCTTTGCCAACAGCATACGGGGGTTATTGTTAACTTCAGTCCTGCTAGGGGTCAACAAGACCTGGGAAAACTTGGTTCATGATACATCAACCATTACAGCACAAAATAAAATAGCATTGCACTTGTCTGTTCAACAAAAGGGAACTATGTGTTTTTACAAAAATGATACAGTCCAGGTGGGCTGGAGCAATTGCAATGTGACTGTTCCTTATAGATGCTATACTAAAGCTAATAACACAGTTTTTTTATTGTAATACAAACTATGATTCATTTTTTAAATTGATGCACAAAACAATTGAGGAAGTAAGACATGATTCTGTTCTCTATAAACAACTGTCTATAATTGACAGAAAAATGTTTCACGCAGGACAAGTGTATATTCATAGTAAAGTTACTACTAAAGTAGAAGATTGTTATTTTGTATGTGGTAGAAAAGCATATAAGTGGTTACCTGAGAATTGGTCCGGCAGTTGTTTTTTGGGCTACCTGGTTCCGGCCATACGACACACAGCAGTTTTACATCGAGGAAAAATTCAAAATGTTCAAGAAGCCATCAAGAAGCCTGTCAATACAGTAGGACAAATCGATGCACCCTGGAAATATCATCATGCTGTGGGCGATGGACTAACACACATGGACTTGAGTGATTCTGTTATATCGTGAGCAGGCATATTACCAGCATATGGAGCAGTGAAATCGATCTGGGAGCTGAGAAAACTGTCTAAACTTCTCGAAGTAATGAGCAATGCAAACTTTTCCACTTTAGAATTGGTGACTGATGAACTGAATGCCATGAGAACTGAAGTGCTTCAAAACTGCATGGCTCTCGACTTCACCCTAGCGGCGAGAGGAGGTACTTGCGATTTAATCCAGGAGGAGTGCTGTTCGTATATTCCTGACCATAAACACGAGATAGACAATCACCTTGAGGTAATTCAGCAAGTGTCAGCCATGACCAAACCAGGACCAAATCCATTGACGGACTTTTTTCAGAGATTGTTTGGGGGGTGGGGCAGTATCCTAATGAACATTCTGATTGCCATCTGTGTAGGAATGATGCTACTGGAGGTATGTGTTTGCGGCTGCATCCTCTGCAGGAAAAGACTGATTAAAGACTTTATAGACATATCGGTTTCAGAAACCTTATATCAAGGTGCTGAATTTGAAGAACTGTTAAAAAATTGAAAATGCTTTCATAAGTTTAAACTGAATGACTCTCTTAACTGCAAATCCTGAGTAGGAAGAGGTTAGGGAAAGAAAACCTGTTTATGCTTATTTTGAAAGCAGAATAAAGTATTAAAAGGGGGGAATGTTAGAAAAATATGTATTAGTAATATGCTTAGTGCATTTGAGGTTTAAAAAGGGTTAACACATTTATTCTATTTCACACTGCATAAATCTGTACGAACTGCAGAAGCATTCCAATCTTGTAATGTCATGAAATATGTGCAGTTATGATCTTTGCTTATGCTTTGGAAATTTACAGGGAAGCATTCAATTTCTGCTAGTGTCAGGAAAATAATAATAGATGTATCACTTCTACTAATGTCATGAGATTTAAACAAAGAGTTATTGATTTTCCACTTATGCGATGAGAAACTACACAGCTGCAGAAGCTATTGATAATGAAGACAAAGGCAGCTTGAAAATATGAACTGCAATCAGCATTTACTTGTACCTAAGCTAGAAAAGTACCTTGAAATGTAACATATGTATTAGAACTGCACAATAGAAGTTTGTATTGGGCTAAAGCCCCCAAGGTCAGGTTGTTTTTCTCAAATGTTTTTCATAAATCCAGTCATGTCAGCAGGAAATCCAAGTAACATTTTCTATGTAACACATAGTGAGCTTTAAATCTGAACATGTCAGCAGAAAATCTGAGTAACATTTGCTGTAGAACAATACAGAAAGTTGTGTCTAACTTCACTAATACATGTCTTGCTACCCAACCTGCTGTTTAGCCAAGTATCTATGCTGCATAGCATTAGAATGTCTAATGATTGTGAATTATGAAATCTGATTGTATTCTATGTTCACATTTTCTGATACGTCTCTGCAAATCAGATGTAAGTCTGTACATTGTGTATATCGATATCTGCCTGTATTCTTTGTCTATATTTTTCTAAACATGTCTGCCTCCACCTAGGTTTATCACTTGGTGATGTATGTACTGTCTCTTTTTTGGTATGTGGAGTTTTTCTCCCCGGGCTTCCGCTGAAAATGGACATACATCTAGTCGGATTATCCCGGACAACAAATGAAAAAAAATAAATAAATAAATAAATTAAGCTTCCCCTGCTATTACTAGGGAACAGATCTTTAATGCTCTCTCTATGGCGAAGAACACTGCATCAATGGGCTCAGACAATATCTCAGAATGTCTTCTAAATAACATGAAACATTACCTATCAGGCTGTCTAGAATTGGCATTTAACTGTAGCCTCCAAACAGGATTTGTGATTCACAAATTGAGAACAGCAAGAGCAATCCCTCTGCACAAAGGTGGGACATCTGCAGACTCTGGAAACTACAGTCCTATAAGTCTCACTAGTCTTATATGCAAAGTCATGGAAAGAATTATCATGAAAATGATCAATAATGACACTGAAAACCTCCAGACACTGGGCCCAACCCAATTTGGTTTCATCAAGGGCAGGTAATGCCTAGCAAGCCTGGTGAACTCCTTTTAGAAGGTCAACAAAGCAATGGATGAGATTGACAAACTCAAGAAGTTAGGTATAAACCCTTATGTCACCCAATGAATAGCCAGCTGGCTCACAGACAGGATTCAGAAAGTTAGAATTGGGGAGTCCAGCTCTACAAAGAGGCCAGTCACAATAAGGGTCCCAAAGGGATCCGTCCTGGGACTGATCATTTTTGGTATTTGCTAATCTGAAATCAAGGCCAGTGGCTATGGCCTGTGGCTAACTAAATTTGTGGCTGATTGCAAATTAGGAGCAGTCATAGAATTCCCCATTGACACACATTTTCTTCAGGAAGGGCTGACACAGACAAATAATTAGTGTCAGAGCCATGGACTAAACCTAAATGTCAAGAAATGCATAAAAGCATCCTTCAGGAAGTCATTCATCCCTGGTAACTTTCATGTTGATAACATACCACTAAGAGTTGACCCAGTCATCAGGGACTTGGGGCACCCTTAGAGTAATCTAGCTTGTGACCATCATATGTCTACAGTAGTGAAAAAAATCATTCCATGCTGTGCAACTTATAAACAAAGGTATGGCATTTAGGTCCAAGGAAGTCATTGTTCCACTGTATTCAGCATTCATCAGACCTATCATTGAGTACAATGCCCCTTTAATATGTACATAACCAGGAACATCCGACAACTGGAATGTCTACAGAGGTTCTTCACTAAAATAATGCATGGCATAATTAACATGTTCTATGCAGACTGCCTCAAGGACCTCTCCTTGTATTCTTTGTCATACTGTCCATTGAGGGTAGATGTATGTCTGGCATACAGAGAATTTTCAGACTCCACCCTGATGTACCGCTTGCTTATCTACAAAACAAACAGCATCAGAATTACTCATTTTAATGATTAAACCTTGTCTGTGATATAAGTAGGTCCTGATGAACAGACTGGTATGTATCCCAGAAACTACCCCCTTCTCTGGAACAGGACCCCTATCTGTGTAATGCAGAGTTCTAACCCAATTCAAGTGTAACTTGGACAATTGGATGGGGAACAGGAAATTAATTCCTGGTTTGACACCTATGTCTCCCAGGCCACTGCAAATAAATGTTTCACATCCTAAGCCCTTGTCTACATTTATTAAGGGTACAAGAACTTGCCAGAGATTTGGGATGCCTGGCTAGACTAAAAAAGACCCTTGTGGTTCTTATCCTAGTATATAACTATGAACCTATGAACCTATGCGTTTATTTGTGCCATCCACTGAGTCCATATCCAGAAGCTGATATAGTGCCTCTAAAGCCTTGTTCTTTGCTATTGTAACTCCTCTCTCAGCCTCCTTGTTACTCAGGAAGTATTCTTTCATAGCCTGTTCTGTCTTTGATATCTTCCACTTTTTCCTGCAATCCTTCTTTGTTTTGATGACTTTCTGGACTTCTGCATTTCAAGACCAACTTTCACTAAGCACCTCATTTCCATATGTTGCTCTGCCTCTTATTTGTTTTATAGTCCTCACACATGCTGTTTTTAGTGCTGTCATTCTTCATCACCAACTATTTGCTCTTCTTCCTATGGTGCTAGAGCCCTGAGCATTTCCTTGAACTCTTGTTCTTTCTCTGCAGTCAATTTCCAGGTCTTTGGCCTAGACTTTTTTGACATTAGAGCCTTATCTGACCACTGTTTTTAGCTGATTGTGGTTGCCAGTGCTTTATACTGCAGTCCTGTTGTTTCACTGGGTATGAGTTTGCAATCTCTGATTCTATACTAATGTTCTTTCTTTATTTGGAGAAACTCTATCTGAGTTGCATGCTGACCACTCTTGTATGTGATCTTGTGGCTGTCTGTCTTGCTAAGCCATGTGTTGACCACAAATAGACCATTTGCCAGACAGAAGTCTAGAATGTTTTTTCTTTCATTATGCCCTGTTGCCCCAACCATGTGGATCCAAGCAGCCCTCATACCCTATATTGTCTGACCTGATTTGTGCATTCAGGTCACCCATTATCCATACCAGCTCATGCTTCCCTGCTTCATCTAGTAGGGCCTGTAAATAATGCCTGAATACACTCTTTTTCACATTATCACATTACTGCTGTGGTGCACACACTGAGATTATGAAGTCTATCTAATGTTTATATTGGAGATTGATTGCAATGCATCTGTTACTAATTCCTAATTCTGGTGACATCCCTTATTGTTTTCTAAAGCTTCTATCCCTTCACCACAATCCTTAATACAATTCACACATCATTCTTAGACTGTTCGCCTTCTGAGTAGTAGACTCTGGATCTGCACTTCCCTTCCATCTTGGATCCTGGATACAGAGGATGTCCACCCTCCTTCCCATCATGTCATCCACTTCCATCTCATGGGTTGATCCCTAGTGGAGGATGGAATGGCACATTGGTAAGCATGCCTAAAGGAAGGTAATAAGGGTGGAGACATAGCTGAGCTGCTGCTGGGGAGGGGGGGTGGTGCAATACACTGCACTTCTCCATTGCATGTCCGATCCTCAGGCTAAGCCACTAGGTCGGAGAGGGAGGGGGAAAAGTGGGTAGGTCACTGCAAAAGAAAAATAGTGGAATGATGTAAAGATGTTCAGAGCCCCTGGATGCCTAAGGTTCACAATCAGAATAGTCCAAACCCAGTGTTGATAGGGCACTGGGGTGCTGGGCCAATGATGAAAGGGAGGAGAGACCAAAAAAAAAAAAGCTTAGTCACAATTTAATTTTAATTACTTTCATACATGTAACAGGTAGAGTTACTTTATTATCTGAAACATAAATATTAATACTGACTAATAATATATATATTGAAATGGGTCTATGTCAGAAACTCGAGTTTTCAGAAACTCAAAATTCATATGGTCGAGATGATCTGATCAACTTTCCAAAAACTCAACAACAATAAAAATCTACCTTTTTTTTCTACAATTTTGCAGGGGGGGAAAGCCTCCCTGCACCCCCATGTAGGGGGCTGTGCCACACTCACTCCCTGTATATTATATTTATCAATTCTAAGATCGCACTACAGTGGAGAAAAGAGTGAAGAAACTTGAACATATTGTCTCAACAATATGAATTTTGAGTTTCTGAAAACACAAGCTTCTAATATATACACACACACACACACACACACACACACACAGACACACACACACACACACATATATATATATATATATATATATATATATATATATATATATATATATATAGAAAATCCACAAAAAAACAGCTGTCTAGGGTGCAACTGGAATACTGGATGTCATTTTTAGTCATTGAATATAAGAATTCATTCCTTCACCATGAATACTGGCTATTTGTGGATTTTCTGAAAGTTTCACCTCTCATCTGGTATTTAGATCTTATTTCTGTGAATTTTTGCTGGTTTATATCTATATCATTATACAGACAGATATTTATCTATAGCTAGCCCCCGGATTCAGCAAGCACTGCACGGCATGCAGGAATAGTACAGGAGCTCCTGGAGGCAATATGGTCACCATGCGATCCAGGAATAAGCTCCAGGGATGTGCTCAAGCACTCCTGCACTATTCCTGCATGCACACAGATCCTGTATGCAAATTACGCTATTTGCAGGTAAAACAACATGAAAATTAGTTGAATATGTGATCCAGAAAGCTGGCAGCTGGCCGTGCAGGACTAGTGCAGTGTGCAGAAATGTACTCTGTTAGTAACTAAGTACATTTCTGCAAACTACAAAACTGAGCCATAACAGCTCCAAATAAAGGGTGTATAGTATGTGTAAAGCATGACAATGGCCAAATATATGGCCACTGGCATGGAAAATGGTTGGAAAAAAAAAAAAAAGTTTTACTTTTTTTAGCCGATTTCGGCTATTTAAGAGTAGGGCAGCTGCATGCAAATGGGATTGGACCGAAAATATATATAAAAAAAAAAAAAAACTGTAATAAGCATTCTAACCAAAATCACTATTTTGCCATTAGACTCAATGGAAGGCAGAAGACAACATGGCCAGTGAATAGTGGTTGCTAAGGGGGAAGGCTCAATGTGGGACCTGTAACTAGGCATTAGCAGGCAATCCTACGCAAATGAGGGGAATGATACTGAATCCCAGAATTCCCCTCAATGCTAGCCAGTACCCAACTGTGTAAGTGCAGAAATAGCATGGTTCAAGCCTAAGATTTAGCTGACATCATAGGGGGGTGCGTCAGGTATACTGTAAGCTTACTGGAGCCCTGTGGTGTGGGTTTGCCCTTAGCTTAGCAGAGCTAAGCAAGGAGGTGTGTCTGCGGCTGCCTAGCACTCTTTACATTGCCTAAGTGGGTGTGTGCACCATGCACCATGTTTTAAAGGAAAGAAGAAAATGAAACCAGGAAATAGCAGCTCTGTGCACATTTGAGCACTGTGTTTTGCGCGGTGCACCCCCAGGCTTAAACACGAAGGCAATGGGAAGGGAAAACAGCAGTAGGAAGGTAATCAAGGAGAACTTACATAGCTGGCAGGTGAAATGTATCAGAATCCGCCAATTACACAGGCAGCAGCCCAGCCAAGAACACTACTATAAACTATACAAACACCTTTCCCTCTGTTTTTTCCCACATACTCTACACCACCAGTGCATACAAGCAGTGAAATTTTAACAAACAAAAGCAACAAAATGATAGGGGCTTCAGTAGCTATCATACATCAACATGTACTTCCAATCAAGTGCCACAAGTAACTAAGAAAATACAAACAAAGTGCACTAACAACGAGAAGTGTAGTAATCTCCAAATGAAACTTGTAGAAATCACCAAATCAATCCAAGCAAATAAAGCCAAGAACACTTTAATGAATTGAAGCACTTTTCGTCTACTGAATCAGTAGACTTCTTCAGAACTTTAAAATAGAGACTAATCAGTCGACATAAATAACGCTTTGTAACAAGCAACTACTGACATAAATGCAATTAAGTTGTTACTAATCAGCTCTTAAAGTGAAATACTAAAAATCCAAATACAAATGCATATTAAAAATACAAATAAACAAGTATTTAACAACGAACCCTTATACAAATATGTACTGTTAAACTAAAAATATTAAAACATTCTTTAAACATAAAACAAACAACTCACAATGGCTAAATTGGCTATATTGCTTTCATACTCACTTAGTTTCAAAAGCCTAAACTTACTTAGGTACAAACTTCACCGTCTTAGACTTTTTAACTTTAATAAACAGCTAATTGAACACTGGTCATTAAGACCTGGGAATGCATATGAATTCAGTTTTATCTGCCACAACAATTCCCTCTTCAAGTAACAAATGGAGAGGGGCACCTTGGTGACTATCAATAATTTGATCTATTATTATAAACTTAAAATGGTGGTCTTTAAATAGAGAAATGTGTTTTGCTAGCGCATTCTCTAATTTATTTTTCTTTATAGCGTAAAGGTGTTCATAAATTCGGTCCTGGAGTCTACGTTCGGTCTTACCTACGTAGAACCCTGGACATTGTTGACACATAGCTAAATAAACCACCATACGAGAATTACAGTTTGTCCTATGTTTCAAATTGTAGGTTTTTCCATTAATATTAAATTTGTTTGTTTCAGAAATACTACTACACCTGTTACAATTCTGACATTTAAATGTGCCAGGAGTTTTAACAAACCTAACTGGGGGGTTTTCTAATAAGTTTTTCAAATTTCTTCCTCTCCTAAATGTAATTTCAGGTCTAGTCCCCAATTTATTGTACAAAAGTGAATTAAATTTGAAAATGTCCCAATTCTTTTTAATAATGTCAACTATGACATAACTGTCAATGTTAAATGTTAGAATAAGTCTAGGGTGGTTCTCTTCATTAACAATAACAGAGTCAGTTGAAACATTATTAAATACATTTGGAGGACACTCACATTTAGTTCTTCTCTAATCAATGGTGTTTCATGACGTGCCCAATATAGGTTTAAATACACCTATGCCTTTTTGAACAACTTCTCCTATGAGTGTTTCCAAAGGGGAAGAGGGTACCCCCTAAGGGAGAACATTGATTTCAAATGTTTACATTCATCCTCAAAATCAGCATCAAGGCTTACAATTCGGGCTGCTCTCACAAGTTGTCCCTTAATAACTGATTTCTTTTGAAAATTAGGATGACAACTTGTGAAGTGTAGGAGGGAATTAGAGTACGTAACTTTTCTGTGAATAGTAGATATATATGCTCTTAGTTCAACTTTCTTCTCTAGCCATATATCTAAGTAAGCAACAGCGCTAGTACTAAAAGTCGAAGTAAATTCCAAGAAATCAGTAGAGGAATTAAACACGTCAATTATAGTTTGACCAAGTGTCTCATCCCCTTCAAGTAGTATAAATATATCATCCAGGTATCTAGTGTAAAAGCAAATTTTCTCCTTCAAAAAATTGTTGTTAAAGACGTATTCTTTTTCCCAAAATGCCATCACTGTATTCGCCACACTAGCTCCACAGGGGGAGCCCATTGCTACCCCCACTTTCTGCAAGTAGAAATTATCTCCTAATGTGAAATAGTTGTTATATAAAATTATTTCAAGTAATTCAATCACTAAGGAAATTTCCTCTGTGGAAGCATTTTTCCTTTTAAGCATAGCAGCCAACCAATCGGTGGCTGTAGAGTGGGGAATACAAGTGTACAGATCTTTGACGTCAACTGTTAAAAAATTACAGCTGAGGTCAAAGTCTAAAGTGTTAATTTTGGCTAAAAAAGACCAAGAATCCTTGCAAATATATTCTTCGTCCACAAGGTATTTTTTAAGAATAGAGTCAACTACCTTCGCACAGGTATACGTGGGTGATCCACGACTGTCCACAAGAGGGCGCATAGGAGGATGAGAAATATCCTTATGGATTTTGGGTATACCAAATAACCTGGGATATCTTGGATATAAAATTAACATGTAATGGTATTGTTCCTCGTGTAATCTACCTTCAATAAACATGTCCTCAATACTACTCTTAATAAGAGAGTATGCCCTGTTAGTCTCAGATCTAGAACTAACCTGGTAAGCTATGTTGTTAACTAAATCAAACATCCTATTAAGATAATCCTCCTGGTCAAATATTACAGCCCCTCCCCCTTTATCTGGTTTGCAAACACGTAAATTGTGAAGGCAAACAAATTCTATCAGGTCACACTCCTTGTTCTTAACATCCGAATTAGTAACATGTTTTACATTATGTCTCAAATCCAGTTCACACATTGTCTCAAATAATTGAATTAATGGGTGCAATGGTGGATAGAATGTACTAGTAACCTGAAATGGGTCAGGTTTAGTACTATTTGCCTCATATCCACCTAACATTAAGTTAAAATTTAATTTCCGAGAAAAAAGTTTAATATCTAAAGTTGTATTAACCAAATCCAAGTTGTTTCTAGGGACATAGGTATACCCCTTAGCCAATAGGTCAATTAATTCATTAGGGATAGACACTGAAGAAAAATTGTAGATTTTGAAATCACCAGTGTCATTCACCATAATAGTAGGTTTAATCATCCCTACATTAAATTCATTGATTTCTAACAGGTCAACGTCCACAGCTACAGGACTATCATATGTCAACAATACATTCGTGTCAGCTTTAACTAGGTGGTGAGTATTAACGTCATCACATATCATTCCAGACTTAACATAAACCAGTGATTTGTCAAGGTCAACATTGCTTTGGTGTTCTCCGCCAACTTCATTGACCATAAAAGGTTGTTCAATTACAGTTAACGAACAATTAACCAAAGCATTTGGAGTATTTGGTAAATGTTCAATCACCAAAAAATCAGATTGTAACACTTCACAGTTCACCTCGGTTTTGGACCTCTCATTCTGTTGTAATAAACATTGTTCTTTTGTTTGGGTATAGCCCCCTGCCGTAGTCCTTCGTGAAAAACCTGGTTCTGTTGGTAAGATTGTGACTGTTGACCATTTAAGGTGTTGTTTTTATTCCGGTTCTGCAAACGTTTGCTTCTTCTCACAGCAGGTACATTTCCAGTTGTGGGGTCAGAGTATGAAACTCTAGGGATGTTCTGAAACCTCATGTTAGATCTAATGTTATTAACTGGGATGTCATCGCTTGGCAAATCCCTTGTTTGATTTTGGTCACCTAACAAAGGATATTGCCATGTTTGAGAAACAGAGGGTAATGGATAAGCAGTCCCATTTTCGTAAGCTGTACAGTCACGTTGAAGCTTTTTAATTTTATTCAACCTCAATTTCCCCAAATACTGGTCAACACTCTTAAAACTTCTTTCGTACTCAAATTTGTACCTATCAAATTCAACATTGGATTTGATAGATGAATCTAATGAAATAATCTCCTTACTCAAGTCATTTACCCAAATAGTATAGTGCTTGACCATGAGTCTCAGTAAGTCTGCACCATTTCGCTCAAATAATAACAATAATTCATTATGAAAGTCAGAATTGGGTACTAATCCAGTGGGGAACTGATGATATCTCAGCCCCTTAGGTATAATTTTACAGGACAAACATTCATTAAAATAATTAATTTCTAGTTGTAGCTTTTTCATTTTTACCAAAAGTTTGTCAAAGTTCTGTAATTTCAACACTATTTCAGGAGATGCATTTACCTCAGAGTTGTTGGCTGAAAGGTTAGCTTCCTCGCTATTTAGATTCTTCGATTGACGAGGAAATAAAAAGCTTTCTGCAAGCCAACGATTAATAACTGGTGCCGCATTCATGTTCAAATTAGCTGTTGAATCTGTTTGGTCACTAACTAATCCATTAGTCTGTCTATCACTTCGTGTTGGCGTTGAACCACTCGAACCAAGTAAAGCAGTCCTTGTAGTGTTACCTACTACAACATTAGTTCCTTCCACAAAGTTCGTTCTATTTTCCGGTGAAAAACCATTCCTCTACTGATTTCTTGGAATTTACTTCGACTTTTAGTACTAGCGCTGTTGCTTACTTAGATATATGGCTAGAGAAGAAAGTTGAACTAAGAGCATATATATCTACTATTCACAGAAAAGTTACGTACTCTAATTCCCTCCTACACTTCACAAGTTGTCATCCTAATTTTCAAAAGAAATCAGTTATTAAGGGACAACTTGTGAGAGCAGCCCGAATTGTAAGCCTTGATGCTGATTTTGAGGATGAATGTAAACATTTGAAATCAATGTTCTCCCTTAGGGGGTACCCTCTTCCCCTTTTGGAAACACTCATAGGAGAAGTTGTTCAAAAAAGGCGCATAGGTGTATTTAAACCTATATTGGGCACACGTCATGAAACACCATTGATTAGAGAAGAACTAAATGTGAGTGTCCCTCCAAATGTATTTAATAATGTTTCAACTGACTCTGTTATTGTTAATGAAGAGAACCACCCTAGACTTATTCTAACATTTAACATTGACAGTTATGTCATAGTTGACATTATTAAAAAGAATTGGGACATTTTCAAATTTAATTCACTTTTGTACAATAAATTGGGGACTAGACCTGAAATTACATTTAGGAGAGGAAGAAATTTGAAAAACTTATTAGAAAACCCCCCAGTTAGGTTTGTTAAAACTCCTGGCACATTTAAATGTCAGAATTGTAACAGGTGTAGTAGTATTTCTGAAACAAACAAATTTAATATTAATGGAAAAACCTACAATTTGAAACATAGGACAAACTGTAATTCTCGTATGGTGGTTTATTTAGCTATGTGTCAACAATGTCCAGGGTTCTACGTAGGTAAGACCGAACGTAGACTCCAGGACCGAATTTATGAACACCTTTACGCTATAAAGAAAAATAAATTAGAGAATGCGCTAGCAAAACACATTTCTCTATTTAAAGACCACCATTTTAAGTTTATAATAATAGATCAAATTATTGATAGTCACCAAGGTGCCCCTCTCCATTTGTTACTTGAAGAGAGGGAATTGTTGTGGCAGATAAAACTGAATTCATATGCATTCCCAGGTCTTAATGACCAGTGTTCAATTAGCTGTTTATTAAAGTTAAAAAGTCTAAGACGGTGAAGTTTGTACCTAAGTAAGTTTAGGCTTTTGAAACTAAGTGAGTATGAAAGCAATATAGCCAATTTAGCCATTGTGAGTTGTTTGTTTTATGTTTAAAGAATGTTTTAATATTTTTAGTTTAACAGTACATATTTGTATAAGGGTTCGTTGTTAAATACTTGTTTATTTGTATTTTTAATATGCATTTGTATTTGGATTTTTAGTATTTCACTTTAAGAGCTGATTAGTAACAACTTAATTGCATTTATGTCAGTAGTTGCTTGTTACAAAGCGTTATTTATGTCGACTGATTAGTCTCTATTTTAAAGTTCTGAAGAAGTCTACTGATTCAGTAGACGAAAAGCGCTTCAATTCATTAAAGTGTTCTTGGCTTTATTTGCTTGGATTGATTTGGTGATTTCTACAAGATTCATTTGGAGATTACTACACTTCTCGTTGTTAGTGCACTTTGTTTGTATACATCAACATGTGGAAGAGGCTGAGGGTGGAGAGGATGAGAATGCTGTCGATCAACCCACAATGAGGAGACAGAGAAAAGTGTACAGACTCTGGGTAACCTACCAGGGGCTACATGAGTTGGAGATAGTGGAACACTATAGGGTGGACAGTGACCTCCTACAGCAAATTTTTGAGCTGTACTGGCCACTCATGACACACAGAACTAACAGAGGGGAACCCATCCCAGTGGATACCAAGGTATGTGTAGGCCTACAAATACTAGCCACAGGTAACTTCCAAAGCCCTACTGAGAATATCATGGGTATCTCACAGGTATCAGCATCCTAGGTACTCCACCAGTTTCTGGATGCCATGTCAGCACATGCCAGTGAGCATGTATATTTCCTCAACACCCGTGAGGCATTGACCATCAATATGCATCTCTTCCACCTTCTACTTCTTCTTCTTTCGGCTGCTCCTGTCAGGGGTCACCACAGCAGATAAACTGTTTCCATTTTTTCCTGTCCTCTGCATCTTGTTCTGTCACACCAACCACCTGCATGTCCTCTCTCATCACATCCATATACCTTATTGTAGGCCTCCCTCTTTTCCTGTTACCTGGCAGCTTCATCCTTAGCATCTTTTTCCCAATGTAATCTGCATCCTTCCTCAGCACATGTCTAAACCAATGTAATCTTGCCTCCCTGGCTTTGTCTCCAAACCTTCCAACCTGGGCTGACCCTCTAATATACTTATTCCTAATCCTGTCCATCCTCGTCACACCCAGTGCAAATCTTAGCATCTTTAACTCTGCCACGTCAAGCTCTGACTCCTGCCTTTTTGTCAGTGCCACTGTCTCCAACCCATATAACATAGCTGGTCTCACTACCCTCTTGTACACCTTCCCTTTCACTCTTTCTGGTACTCGTCTGTCACAAATCCCTCCTGAAACTCTTCTCCACCAACTCCATACTGCCTGTACTCTCTTCTTCACCTCTCTTCCACACTCACGATTACTCTGAACTGTTGATCCCAAGTACTTAAACTCATCCACCTTCCCCACCTCTACTCCCTGCATCCTTACCATTCCTCTATCCTCCCTCTCATTCACACACATATATATTCTGTCTTAGCCCTGCTGACCTTCATTCCTCTTCTCTCTAGAGCATATCTCCACCTCTCCAGGGTCTCATCCACCTGTTCCCTACTCTCACTACAGATCACAATGTCATCTGCAAACATCATAGTCCATTGGGACTCTTGTCTGATCTCATCTGTCAACCTGTCCATCACCATTGCAAATAAGAATATGCATCTCTTCCACCAAATAGCAGAACACCCTGAGGTAGTGGGTGTTATAGATTGCACACACATATGCATCAAAGCACCACACGGTGAGCAGGGTAGGGTCTACATCAACTGCAAGGGCTTCCCCTCCATCAACTGCCAAGTTGTGTGTGATGCTCAGGGCATTATAATGAATTTGTGTGCTGGCTGGCCTGGAAGCTATCACGACTCGCATACCTGGCATCTGACGCAGCTGTGCCAGATATTTGCTAATGGGGTCATCCCTTATGGTCACCTAGTGGAGGATGCTGGTTACGCACTGGAGCCGTGGCTGATGACACCCATCAGAAATGCACACACACCCAAACAAGAACTCCATAATGAGGCACACACACAGACCAGAATCATAATACAGCATGTGTTTGGGATGCTCAAGTCATGGTTCCGGTGCCTGGACATATCCGGTGGAGCCTTGCAGTACTCACCAGCTACATGTACTCAAATTGTCATCATATGTACCATGCTGCACAATATGATCCTGTGGAAACAGCTGCAGCAGGAACAGCATAAGGCAGTGCAACACAGCCCCCCACCATTGCCAATGCCTGCACAGGCACAGAGTGACTAGGAGGAGGAGCAACCTGAACCTGCCCCAGTAAGCAGAAGGAGGCATGCCCAGTATGTCCTGGCTTTGGCAAAGAGGCAACGCATAGCACATACACTGACACAGTAGGGACCCAGGGAATGACACCTCTCTCTGACTCACACATACAGTAAATGGGATGCCAAACATAGCACTACCTGTGCTTAACCATGTATAGGGAATGTACTATGTGCATCTGACATAGTCAGCCCTTTAGCACCATCCTCAATACTGGTATAGCCACAAGGTAAGTCACTCTTCCTACCAGCTGCTGAATGGAGTAGTATGTATTGTTACTTGTATCTATGGTATGGATGTGAGCATGCAAGGGAATTGGCTGTCTGAATGGGATGCTAGCAGATAGTACACACCTATAGTGGCAGCATGAGATCTGTAACAAATACTGGTGTCACCACAGTAGACAGTACTAGACATGATGACAAAACCCACTGCAGGAAATGTTCTGGGTCACGTGTCCATATGACACACACATATGCCAGTCAGGGAGGCTCATATACCCAACAACAGTCTCAGCCAGCAGGACAGGTGTAGACAAAGACAAACAAAGGCTGTGCTAAGGCCTCTGATTGATGGCTATGGGTAACCACCTAGGCCTACACATACAGACTACAACATGTCAGGCAGTGGGATGTTAGTTCTGAAGGGTAAGGAGTCAGAAACTGAAATGTAGGTCAATCAAACCTAAGACCTGTAATACATGGATATGCCTCTAGTCAGCATGATAGGTTAGAGTACAGAGTAAATTTGAGTACCTGACATACCAGTACAGTCATAGTAAATGTCTACAAGTGTCAGGTGTGCCACCCCAATCCTATGTAGAAATGTAGTAACAGTCAGGTGTGCCCCCCATACCTATGTAGACACGTTTTAATAGTCAGGTGTGCCCCCTCCACATATATATGTAGAAATATAGCAACAGTCTGGTGTGCCCCCCCCAATCCTATGTAGAAATGTAGTAACACTCTGGTGTGCCCCCCTCAATCTTATGTAGAAATGTAATGACATTCAGGTGTGCCCCCCCAATCCTATGTAGAAATGTAGTGACGGTCAGGTGTGCCCCCCATACCTATGTAGACATGTTGTAGCAGTCAGGTGTGCCCCCCCACAATCCTATGTAGAAATGTAGTAACAGTCCGGTGTGCCACCCAAATCCTATGTAGAAATGTAGTAACAGTCAGGTGTGCCCCCCAATCCTATGTAGAAATATAGTAACAGTCATGTGTGCCCCCCCCCATACTTATGTAGACACGTTGTAATAGTCAGTTGTGCCTCCCCACTATCCCATGTAGCAATGTAGTAACAGTCAGGTGTGCCCCCCCCCACAATCCTATGTAGAATTGTAGTAACAGCCAGGTGTGCCCCCCATACCTATGTAGATATGTAGTAACAGTCAGTTGTGCCCCCCTCACAAGCCTATGTAGAAATGTAGTAACAGTCAGGTGTGCCCCCCAATCCTATGTAGAAATGTAGCAACAGTAAGGTGTGCCCCCAATCCTATGTAGACATGTAGCAACACACAGGTGTGCCCCCCAATGCCATGTAGAAATGTAGTAACATATATGTGTAGGTATAATAACAGTGGAGCATGATTACCTGAGCTGGCAAAGGTAGCAGGATAGGTTGTAGCATGTATACAATATGCAGGACTGCGTGTGTTAGGCTGGTGTGTGTTGTATATTGTGTGATAGTGGTCAGTATGTATGCATGGTGAGGTTTGTCCTGGTGGCCATTGGCCAGTACTGCTGATGACAGGGCGAAGTTCTCACAACTGCAGTGCCAAACACAGTGCTTCCCAGTATAACACATTCCAGCAATAAGCTATAGTAAATGTTTGGAAGTAATATGTGTCACCATCTGAAAGATGGACATGGCATGATTGTTGGCTCAGATATACAAGCAGTACACAGGGGGAAGTACCCCAGACAGACAGTGTATAATATGTAACTGTCAAATGGACACACCCTTGGAATTGTATATACAGGTTTGCAACACATTATCTGGGCTTGTAGTAAGGAATATCAATGTCATCTGGCTAAACACTGGCAGACCACAAAGGTCATAGGAATGATGTATAGATAAACAGCTGATGTCGCTACACAAGCCACATTAAGTGGAATGCCCCAGGCATATCTGTGAATCATATGCAAGTAGTGTCCATAGCACACATGCACTCAAGTCACCCCATTACCACCCACAGGTACCTCTCCGGTCTTATCCCTGCAGTTGGGAATGAGTACAATATGACCCCCACCTGTGTATGACAACAGCGAAAGAATGCAGCGTTCAGAGCTGGTGTCCCATGCAGGTGAGTCCCTAGCTGTAAGCAGCACCCTGCCAGCATCCACACCACTGGATCAATACTGACAGAAAGTATTGGCATGAACACCTTGCGCACCTACCCTGTCACTCATGGGGACTATACTGTATCACAGTCTGGGACTGTAGGACTGACAGAATGCAATGGCCTGCTACAGCTGGCCTGCATCACTACCAAATGGACTACAGTCCTCTGACAAAGGCCTGTGTCTCACCCGTACTGCCAATGTATGTTATGTCATGGACTCCCAAATAATAACATAACACAGTCCACAGAACCCAAATGCAGGGCCATGTGGACAAATCACAGTAAAATGTCCACCATGTCCTACTGCATGAACTGTGGACCAACACCAAATTACTGCTGTGATGAGGTGATAACTATAGAGAAAATATCAGATAATGTTTGCATAATGTATGGAAGAGGTTAGGATAATGGGGTGGGGAGGGTGGGAGCATGGGCAGCATGGACTGTGTGAAGTCTGAAACTCAGCAGTGTGCACATACTATCCCTGGCTGCAAACACAAGAATGGGTGGCTACTAACCTGCTTGTAAACCACAATGTATAGGGGTAATGTCCAGAATTATGACCCCTGGCTCTGGGTAACCTGTGTGAATCTTTATAGCTGTGAGGTATGGCTACAGCAAGATATAGCCATACTGTCACGTCGATGGATGCACAAGCATGGGATCCTCTGCCACCACTGTACCGAGGTGCTGAACCATTTACACAGACCCAGCAGCAAGTGTCTGCAGCTTCCCCTCCAGAATGGCATGCGTGTGCAAGAATATGTAGGCTGCTGACCACAATACTGGACACAGCTGCATTAACCGTGTTCCCCAGGACATCACTGCAAGTAAATATGTCTACCTGACAGTACTTGATGACATAAAACATAACAGTACACATGTCTGAATATCTCTGCTAACACCTGGACCATGTAGCAGAAGCAGCACAGACACAATTACCTATGGTAACTCACTATCCTTTGCCCATTGTGACACCATATTGTCAACTGATCTACAGATATCCTGCAGAAACAGTTTGCTAGCTGAAGGTGTAGAACACAAAAGTCTGCACTGAAGTACAATCTACCTGGAATGGATTCAAACTTCAGTACAGAAGGTCATACTGGGCATGGTCCCAAACTTAGAGAAATTAATGCCATGTCAGACAACAAAATACTTAAAGGTCATACTGGGCATGCTCACACACTTAGAAATGAAGCCCTTGTCTGGAAAATAAATGAAGCTCGTGTCTGGCAACAACAGTGGACAATTCATATCTGACAGTCGCAGATGTTAATGCATACACTCCTCAGTATGCACCAGTCATGCTTTGCACACACATTTGATAGGAATACACACAGATATCCAAGGAAAACCCACTATAATAGGCCAAAGGTACACATACATAGATGTGTGGAAGAGAGTGACAGTGACAAAGAGCCTCCCATCATGAGGCCTGTCCCACCCAGCACACATACAATTGGTTAAAACCACATGATGTGCAAATGTCAATCATTGTAGACATTTGCCTCTGGAATCCCTCAGCATTATAGTGTCTGTTGTGCTAGTGCTCACTGTGCAACATAGCTGTACAAGTCAGTAGTCATCTAGCAGTTGTAGACATGCATCTGTGGAATATAAATGTGTGTGTGCCTGAGTGTGGTGTGTCTGCCTCTAGATGAATGGGTTATGGCTCATACACACACACTCTGCACTCCCCATTGCCCTACTATAGCAAGCTTGCTGATGTCTTCACCTTGAAATACACCTTTTGGGAAAGAACAGCCCCATAATTTCTGTGGTGTGTCCTATAACTGCATAATGCTGGAGTGTAATAAACTAGTTAGGTGGGAGTTCTAACCCCAGATGTGGCAACTTTGTGTCTGTGTATGGATCAATGCTTTTTAGGCCAGTCACACTCACTACAATATCAAATGCCCTACTTTTGCATGCCTGGTGATGTCATTCACTATGAAATACACCTTTGGGGAAGGAGTAACCCAGTAATCTGTGTGGTGTGTCCTATAACTGTCTGATAAGCTAGTTAGGTAGGAGTTCTATTCCCAGATATGGCAAGTGTGGATGGTTGTGTGTGTGTTTGTTTGTCTGTGTAGGGAGCAATGCTTTTGAGGCCATTCACAGTCACTACAGCCTCCAGTGCCCTTCTTTGATAAGCCTGCTGATGTCATTCACTTTGAAATACACCTTTGGGGAAGATGTAGCTCAGTAATCTCCATGGTGTGTCCTATAACTGTGCAATGCTGTAGTGTGATAAACTAGTTAGGTAGGATTTCTATTCCCAGACATGGCAACTGTGAAACTGTGTGTGTGTGTAGATAGCGATGTTTTTTTGGCCATTCACAGTCACTATGCACACCTTGATAACTGTGCTGTAACAGAGACCTGATCCAAGGCTCCAGAGAGCACCCCTGCAGTACCAGGTACAGATCTCACCACAACTGTTGGCCACCAAATTAGAACCAAAACAATAAAGGTGGAGGAGTGTCCATATTCACCAAGAATATTCACACCACCAGGCTACTTGCCCAATAGAATGTGACTGAAATACCCCCAGTGCAACTAACAGTAGGTTGGACTGCATTATAGTTTCATAGTTTCATAGTTTAGTACTAGGCTATCTGCCCTGGGGCATTTGTAAGCCTAGCCATAGTGATGTGGCTTTTGCCACCCCATGAAATGGTACAAAATGCACAGAATAGATTTAGAATACTGTGCCTCTGTCTAGTAGTGACACAATGAAGGTCCCCTTATATAATAGAATTAGTTTACTGTGCCCCTGTCTAGTAGTGACACAGATGTGACCCCTGGGGTAAACTTACGATCTCCCATCCACTCATCAAGATTTCTCTTGAAGAGAGTCAGTGAGGGGCTCTGCCTAACATGAACTGGGATCTTGTTCCAGAGCATGGGAAGCCTCTGGGTTATGAATCTATCCCTCCAGCATGTCCTATTGATATTTGTGCCGAGGTTTAAGTCTTTAGCTCTCGTGGTCCTGATGGATTTGGATTTTTTGAGGTGGAGCATATCCATCAGTTCCTGATTGGACATGGCCTTGTACGTCATGCAGAGATCACCTCTGAGCGGGCGGTATGCTACTGAATAGAGCTGGAGTTTCTTTAGTCTGGCAGAATAAGACATATGTTGGAGACCCTTGATCCTCTTGGTGAGGTACTTTTGTGGTCTCTCCAGCTGTTGCAAATGCTGGGTGAGGTACATACCATATGGGGCATTGTACTCAATCATGGGTCTGATGAGGGAGGAGTATAGGGGTACAATGACATCCTTGGATCTGGATGTGAATCTCTTCATGATAAGGTGTGCAAGGTAGAATGTTTTTCTAACCACGTTGGCAACGTGGGTGTCAAATGAGAGGTCGCTGTCGACTTGGGTCCCTAGGTCTCTGATTACTTTTTCCGTATTCAGTGGGTTGCTGTCTATGTGATAATTTGTGGGTACTTTGTTTTTCCCAAAGGGGATGACTATACATTTTTTGGCATTAAGTTTAAGGCCATGACTCCGGCACCAGTTGTCCGCTTCTGTGAGGCCTTTTTGTAGGATGTATGTGTCCACTGGTGTATCGACTATGGCACCTAGTTTGCAGTCATCTGCGAACTTTGTCAGCCACACCTCTCCCATGTTTGCTTTAACATCTGAGAAATAAATGCCGAATAAGAGGGGTCCCAGGACAGATCCCTGTGGGACACCACTTGTGACTGGATTTGTGTCTGACATTGCTCCAGAGATTTTAACTTTATGGGTTCTGTCCTTTAGCCAGTGTGCAACCCATCTAGTGACATAAGGGTTTACGTTTAAGCTGTTGAGCTTATCTATGATGCCTGAGTGGGATATTGTGTCGAAGGCCTTAGCCAAGTCTAGGTAGGCTGTATGGACTGCTTTGCCCTCATCAATGGCTCTAGTGACTGTTTCGAAAAAGTCAACCAGGTTCAAAAGGCAGGATCTGCCCTTTACAAAGCCGAACTGGGTGGGATCAAGTGTCTGTAGGTCCCCTATGTCTCTGTTTATGAGTTCCATAATGATTCTTTCCATAGCTTTGCAGACCAGGCTGGTTAAGCTTATGGGGCGGTAGTTCCCAGGTTCTGTAGAGGTACCCCCTTTGTGGAGTGGGACCACTGTTGCTGTACGCCAGTGTTCAGGTACATATCCTGTAGTAAGGCTAAGGTTAAATAGCATTTTTATGTGCGGGTTTAGCTTCTCTTGGAGTTCACGTAGCACGCAACCCGGGATACTGTCAGGTCCCATTGATGCTGTGTTTTTAGCTTTGTTGAGGGTGGTTCTCACTTGGACATCTGAGATGACAGGGAGATTACATTCAGCTGGGATAAGTATTTCTTCTTTTGGGGGTGAGGGAGGGGAAAAATCTGCACTGAACCTGTCAGCCAGAATGTTGGCAATATCTGTGGGTTCAGTGCATTTTTTGTTGTTCTGAACTAACTCTCAGCATATCTGAGGGTTTACGCCCAGGTTTCTAACATAGCTGAAGAAGGCTTTGTGGTTATCTTTAGTGTCCTTAGTGATTTTTCTCTCAAAGTTGGCCTTGGATGTTTTTATGAGAGAACGTAGTTTTTCTGCTAGTGTTGATCAGAGATGTCTTCCCTTTATGGGATTTTGCTCAGCCGTGCAGTAGCTTCCTTTTTTGTTTTTTTTGGATTTATTTGGGATTCAAAGATCCATGCATTCTTGGAGATGTCCATAGAAAGCATTTGTGAAGGATCCGGCATTGTGGGATGTGGTATCCACTGGCCCAGTGGGCTTAAAGGATACCATCTCAGTCTTAAGAAGAGTGAAGTCTGCTTTTGAGAAGTTCTTCACTGTGGTCTTTTGTGCTGGGGGTGGAGGTGGGATATGTATATCCAGGGTGATTAGTTTGTGGTCAGATCTCACTAGTGAGGGGTATACCTCCGGTGTGGAGAATTTTGTCCCCATGTTTGTGATGATCAGGTCTAGTATATTATCTCCCCTAGTGGGAGAGGTGACTAGTTGTTCCAGTGCATTAGAATTTATGAATTCCAGGAACCTTTGGGCTAGGGTTTTAGGGCTAGAATATTGTACCCAATCTATGTTTGGGTAGTTGAAGTCTCCCAGTATGATGGTATTTTGTGATACATTCATATCCTCCAATGTCTTCAGGAAGGCTGAGTGGGGTTCCTGAGATTGGGAGGGTGGTCTGTAACATGCTACCAGTTGTATAGCAGTTTTGCCTATGGTTAGTTGCACCTGTATGGTCTCTGATGCTTCATGTGTTGCTACTAACGTGGAGGTGTGGGTGTCCTTGATGAATATGGACACTCCCCCTCCCTTTGTGGTTCGGCCCGGGTTTTGGGGCTGAAAAGCATGATACAAGGTATAGCCTGGTAGCGCTGGGGTGCTCTCAGGAGCCTTGAACCAGGTTTCAGTTACTGCACAGACGTCGATGTTCTCCATACTGAGGAGTGTATCGAGTGCCTGCATCTTGAGATTTAGACTTTTGGTGTTGAGCAGCATTACCCTTAGTTTTTTTCCATTTTTGTTTTCTAATGAGGTGGGTTTGTCTTGAGCCTTGCCTAAAGAAGGTACTATGGGGGTGGCAAGAGCCTTAGCCAATATCTGGAAGCCCAGTGGTGACAGGTGCAAGCCGTCCCTTGCGAAGCAGCGTGGCTTGTCCAACATGTCATCCCAGGCAGACAGACATTGGATCCCCTTAGAATGACACCAGTACTTGAGCCAATTATTAAAGCTGATCATCTTGTCTTTGTATTGTGGCATCACTCTTGGTGAGGCAAGATGCTGCTCAGGGTCAGGGTCATACCAGCCTGGGCTACATAATCAGAGAGCTCCTCTATGTCTCTTTTCATGTCGTCCAGGGAGGTACGTCTCAGGTCATTACATATTGAATAGCTTGCTAAAGATCCCCCACCATGCCCCATGATACCCACTACAGACTTTGAAACATACTGTGAAATATTATGATACAAGCAAACACCCTAATACTGGGTGAGTTACACTACCCTGCCATTAACTGGGATAACTACTTGTGTACCAACACGTGTGCCCAGTGGCTCTTGGAAGTCATAATTCCCAATGCCCTGGGTCATGTAACCCATAGTCCTACCAGGGACTCAGACATCCTACACCTGGTCATTACCAACATGGGACATCAATGCTCCACATCTATGATCATCACACTGCTGGTCAGGTATGCCCATGAACTTATCACCCTTAACATCAACATCCCCCTCCACATCCCAGTAAGGACACCTCTGTAGCAAATATCTCGAAAGCCAATGTAAGGCTACACATGTCAGACGTGACTAACATCATGACACACATACAGAAGGGAACTGAAAGGACAACTGCTGAATCATACATGAAGGCACTGTATGAGCACATCCACTTGTGTATGAATCGTGACTTCCAATACTGAACCAAGATGATCCCCATCCAAGAAAAGGATGCCAGTGTGGTGGCCCCCTGCCATAAACATACTGTACAACAAAAGGAGGAAACTCTTGAAGAAATGGGGGATATTCCAGGATGCAAAATACTCCCTTACCAGCTACAGTAAGAGGCAGAGACCCCTCATAACATCCATCAAGGCTAGTTATGAACATAATATAGCCACAGATGCCAAAGACAACTGCAAGCCGTTCCATAGCTATGTGAGGAATCTAAGTGGCAAAACTGCTGTGAGCTACAACAGGATGGTACTAAATCTACTCCTCCCAGGGATATTGTCAATATCCTGGCAGATTGATTCAGTGCCAACTGCACCCCCTCCAAACCCCCAAGGGGCCCATCTCAACATGGATAGATTGCCATATGCTGGTAATAACAGCCACATAGGTAAAAGCCACACTCTTCAGAGCTATGACAACAGCAGCCATGGGACCAGTCAACATCCTGGGCTGTGTACTACATGAGCTACAAACTGCACTTGCACCTCACCTATGTGCCATGTCTAATCATAGCCAACACCTCAGGCATTGGGCCCACTGTGTGGTGCACAGCTATGGTTATCCCAGTTCACAAGGGGGGATCCACCTTGGATTCTGGGAACTACGGCGCCAGCAGTATGATGTGCCTGCTCTACAAGGCCATGGAATGTATTATCATGGAAATTAAAACACAGACATTGGCAACCTGCAAACAGTGGACCCTAACCAGGTTTGGTTTGTAAAGGGACAATCCTGTCATCTCAACCTGAATGACAACTGTAAATCCATCTCTAGAGGCGTGGACGAGGGTAAGGTGGTTCACACAGCCTATCTGGACCTCACCAAGCCCTTCGACACCATCACCCAGTCTGGAATCATAGATAAATGAATCAGGCTGGCCATTAATTCCAATGTCACCCAATGGGCTGCCAACTGTTGTACTGACACAACCCACACTGTAAATGTAGGTGACACCAACCTGAGCCCCAGACAAGTGACAGTTGGAGTACCTTACGGTTCAGTCCTGGCACGGGCCTTGTTCTGCAACTACTGCTCTGAAGTACAGTCCAACAGTAAGGGATGCCGGCAAACAAAGCTCGCAGATGACTGCACGCTGGAAGCCAATATTGAATCCCCACATGATGTGGACATTCTACAGAAGGGCCTTACAGAAAGACATGCTTGGTGCCTGAGCCATGGCCTCAAGATCAATGCTAAGAAATATATAGTTATTGCCGTTGGGAAGGGATATGTATCTGTGAAGTACCACATAGGTGGCAGTACACTAAACACCTAAAGTGTGATAACAGACTTAGGGACACAGGTGAACAGTGGTCTCACCTTTGTTAACCACATCGTCACAACAGTCAGGAAACCCACCTATGTGGCACATCTCCCACTAAGGGCTTTACAGCCAGGAAAGGGAGCCCATTGTCCCACTGTAGGCATCTCTCAGTAAACCAAGTACAGACTATAATGGCCTGTTACATATGTACCTCACAAGATATCTGCAACAAGTAGAGAGGCTGCAGACATATGCATACTATACTCGTCTCACTTTGCACAAATTTGATGCGAAGAATTCACCCATATGCCCACATTGCTTTGATCAGACAGCAGATTTGCTTCACATGTTCTGGAGTTGTAAGTGCATTTATAAATTGTGGAATTCATTAAAATTGCAGTTACAAAAAATGGGTTACCAAAATTCAACACTCTCTTGGGAGTTTATGATTCTTCATATTCCACCGGAGAATCTAAATAAATCAAAAATGATTGTAATTATGAATATTTGCCTATTAGTGAAATTATATATAGCCACAAATTGGTTGAACCCAGCCCAGACATCATGGGAAAATTTCAGATTGTTGGCAATAAAACACATCTTAACGCATAAACTGTTAATTAGTGATCACAAGAAAAATATCAACAACATAAAAATCTGGGAGCAAATTTTTAATATTATTTTGGCTTAAGAGGTTACTATCCATTTTTTCTCGGGAACCAGAATATAGTCTAAATCAACCTTAGATTAGATAGAAAATGTACAGAAAAGACAGATTGTTGGCTTGGATTTGTTAATGTTGGATTTTTTTTTTTTTTTTTTTTTTATTATTTTCCTTTTGATTGTTAGTGCTGTACCTTTGATCAATACATGAGGTTGATATATATGTGAAATTAACCAATGGAAGCATTTTGTATATATTGTATATAATGTGTGAATTTGTAATATGGTTGTGAAAAATAATAAAAAATGATTATTGAAAAAAAAAAGAGAGGCTGCAGACATACCTCACGAAATGATCACAGGCCTAAACCATATGCCCTATGCTGACCGTCTGCAAATCATCCAGCTATACTATGTCACATATTGTGTTCTCCGAGGCAATCTCTACTTAACATACCATGCCATGTCAAACCCACAGCTATTATACATGCTACACTTAGAGAATTTCAAACCCTCACAGCCACATGCTCCAGGGATCCAAATCCTCTCATCACAATGCACAATACATGCAGGAGGGATGTGTTTCTGACTCAGAGACTCCCCAGACTCTGCAATAAACTGCCCATACATGTCAAGCAGAGTGCCTCTTTGGTCCTCTTCAAAGAAAACCTGGATGATTGGATGGGAAATAGGACATTTACCCCAGGGATCATGTCAGCTGCCCTGCTAGACAGGGGTGCAGTGAAGTATATATTGTGGGACATCATAGCTAGAGAATTGTCATGTCTAGGCATGTACAGGCCATAGGGTCGATAGCCTAGTATCAATGTATGACCCTATGAACCTATGAACTACACTTTCCATTGCCTAACCTTGCCAAGGTTGCTGCTGTCATTCACTTTGAAATACACCTTTGGGGAAAGAGTAGCCCAGTAATCTCTTCATGGTGCATCCAATAACTGCATAATGTTGTAGTGTGATGTACTAGTTAGGTAGGAGTTCTAATCCCAGACATGGCAACTTTGAGACTCTTTGTGTGTGTGTGTGTGTGTGTGTGTGTGTGTGTGTGTGTGTGTGTGTGTGTGTGTGTGTGTGTGTGTGTGTGTGTGTCTGTGTTTGCCATTCGTATCCTGTGTGGAGGTGAACTGTGACTCTGACTGTATAACAACTGGACTCATTGTGGATCGGGTTTTGCAAATTTCTTTTATGGTTAGCCTCTTATATGTCACAATGTCAACCTTACAAGGATAACAGATGTCAAACAGCAGAGAGGCTGGGGTTGACAATCCATACCTCTACATGTGACATCAAGGCCTGTTGAACAATTTAAGCAATCCTTGTATTACCCAGAGAACATGGTCAACCCATGTCTCATACACAAACACACTCAGCTAGGCAACAACCACTTTGTTGGTAGTTCCCTGCATATTGCCCACATATAGTAGTCGTGGTGTGATTGCAGCAGACTACAGAGGGCATGGCACCCTGTCCCATCACAACAATAGGCACATAATTACATACAGTGCTTCTTCACTATGTTCCCCACTGGACACCTGCAACAACTGTAGTGCCATCAAATGTAACCCACAAATCACATACCATGCCTTAAACACATGCCCTGTATGGACAGATGACACTGACACCAGGGAATACATGTATCATGCCGTCAATGTAGGTGCAGGGTCAACCTGGTGTCCATTGCCAGTTCCCACCACGTGAGGCTAGGAATGGCACACCTGATGATAATAACCTATGTACACAACATGCCCAGACACCCCATGTACACTTCCACATGTCACAGAAAATGCATGTCGGACATGTGCATATCCCAGACACAGTCCATGGCATGGGCTATAGAACACATACATGGCAAGCATTTCACAGCACTAGCTACCCACAATAGTAACTTAGATGACTGGATGGTGAGTACAATACCCACCTGTGTGGGCCAATCTAGACACTACACCCCTGAGCCACACTGCAGACCAGTTTCATGTGGCTTGATGCCAAGGTATAGTCTTCTGACATAGTCAACCACTACACACCTGCGAAGCAATGCACCCATGCATGTCAGTACTGGGAACCTGTGTCTGTGTGTTTGTGTGGAGTATAATGGTTTCAACCCCATTCACACTCACTACACCTCCTATTGGCCTACTCAAGCATGCCATCTGATGTCAGACACCTTCTCATACCCTTTGCCCATATATCATCCTGATAACCCCTGTGGTGCATGTGATACTTGCGTATTACTGTATTGTGACAAACTAGCTACTTAGGAAGTCTAATCCTGATCCTGCCAACTGTGTTAATGTGTGTGAGTCCCTGAGAAAGTGTATCTGTGTCGACGTTGACACTTGTTCATGCAGACAGACACATGTACTACACCTACCATATCCCTCCTATATCACCATCAGATATACCTTTGGACAGCTCCCCAACATGTAAGGTCTGTGGTACATGCATTAACTGCATTGATATGTGATAGCAATACATAATCAGTCAGGGGTTTGAAACCATGTAATGGAAAATGTGTGACACAAACATGATTAGGTTTTACTCTCCCACCCTCTCCCTGTCTTACTTTGTCTCTGTCTGTCTGTCTCCCTCCCTCTCTGGTGGCTGTGGAGAAGTACACCTGCTTTGCTTAGGCAGCAGCTTGTGTTTTGTAAGTGATGCTCATCATCAGCTGATGGCCTCTGCACGAATTGCAGTCCTCCACCAGCTGATTGCATGTGGAACAGCTGTGGTAACATTCCCATAGTCAGCTGCATGGAAACATACTCCTATATCTAGGAACATCATGTAGGTGTTGGACGTTCTCATTCACTGTGAGTAGGACCTCATGTCGGTGTTTGGCAAACAGCATCACAGATGATATTGGGATATACCTCTAACAATATACACTGTGGAGACAGGCCAACAAACAGGAGGGGGATGTGCCAGACATGACTACAGAATGTAAGTGTTGCTCTTCTGCATTTGGGGTAATGTTGGTTTAACAGGGTGTGTGTGGATATGGCTGGTCTACATTATGTAATACCTGTCATGACAGTATTATGTGTTTGAGGAAACCCCTAACTGAAGGGTTATCTGCAGACTGGGCAGTGTTTGGAATCTTATGTTTCCTGTGTTACTCACAAATCACAGCAGATGTGACCTCCCACACACAATATGTCTGTTAAGACAACCCATGTTACAGTAGCAACAGACTACATATATACCTGCAATACATACATGACATCCCCTTGCACTAAGAGGTTGAGACTATTGGTGCTGAGGTAGGACTCCACTCCATGTTCTGGACATATGATAAACATATATGTAGATATATATATATATATATATATATATATATATATATATATATATATATATATACACAGCTATATATGTCTACAAATATACAGATATAGAAATATGTATATACATATAGTTATAGATATCTACATATATATCAACATAAATAGGTGTATGTACATATATGATGTGCATATATATATATATATATATATATATATATATGTATATGTATATACAGAGAGATCTATAAATGGGCATATATATATGATGCACTATACAAATGTGTATAAATACATACATATGAATATATATGTGTATGCACATGTAGACATATATCTACATATGTATAAGTATATATCCATATCCTTGTCATGTGTAAAAATTACTGTTGTGTATACCTTCTCAGATGTATCACACCGTATGTATCTGATATGTGTATATTTAGATATAACAACATATGTGATGCAACAGTAATATCACTAATAAGTACTACACAATTGTAGAAGTCACAGCAATTTTTCAATACTATTCAATATGTGTACTGACAGATATATTGGAAAAACAACAGTTATCTTCACAGCTGTCATGATGTAGTGGTCAACTGTTGTGACTATAGTGTATAGGGTCCTGGGTTCAAGACCTGCAAGGGCTGTTCGTTTTGTTGCTGGGCAGAACAAGGGCTGCTGGATACAGAGTGGTTAAGGCAGTTTTGAGCAGCTCTAGGTGCATTTGCACAGGTTTGCGCGAAGCTCAGTGGTGCTAAGCTACCGTTAAACGTACATGCGCTTATACCGTGTAGGCTTCTGTTACCAGTGTGCAACTCTGCTTAGCTGTTATATTGCAGAAATGCTGACACCTGCTAAGCATGGTTCAGCCCTGGCATCCAGTGCTCACATCCCAGTCTGATAACATAGCAGGGTAATTACATCTGTAATAAGTGTATGTAATGCCATGTAGAAAACATGCATCTATGTGTCATCATTACAGTAGCAAGTGGTGTGAGTGTCATGTCTGGGACACTCGAGTATATCCGACCTGTACATCAGTCTTACCCTTGTAAATGTGTTACATACAAGGGTAGTATCCCAGGTTATTGGCCATCACACTGGCATGTAGTATATCATTACATTACTACTGTTGACAGTGCTTCCCCATGCAAGAGTAGATTGCTAATAGTAGTACTGGCAACAAACACCCCTGCATGCATAGATGGACTCTGAGTCCTCACTGTCATGTTCCTGGTGTGTGAGCTGTGTCACAGTATATATCCCCTACTGGATAATGATCTGACATGGAAATTAACTGTAGACTACTGTCTGTACATCACATGTCAGTAAGGGCTGCCAACATGTAGTAATGGCATACATATTGGCGTCAGACATCTATCTGTCGACACATTCATCCTACTGCATAGCTAGTTGGTGAACTGATGTCTGTCAGTCCCTGTACAGATGTGCAGATGCCAGGTTTCCAGCTTGGATACATACAGGCAACCTATGCTTGACTGACACTGACATGTCTGCCCAGCTGTGTTATAAGTGGCACAGATAGGACACAACACCCTGTACACACCACATGCCATGGGTACCTCCACTACACAATCACAGTCAACAGAACATGCTTGGGTACAGGTCTCCAACACAAACACTAACCATGTTCTGTAATACATGTTGCATACATGTCAACTGGATCACCTCACTGTTCATTTGCAGGAGGCACCCAGAGGATTGGCTGATGCATGCCACTCTCACCCTGAGGGTTACTACAATGGTGTCTGTAGATAGATTACCTGCTGACACATGGCAGGTGGCATGATACCACTGTACACACATCCCTTACACTTCCCATCTCTCCATGGACAATAGCCAGGTATACACCTATGACCACCTGCAGCGATGCACCCCAGTACTAAAAAATGTGTATGCGTGCACTACTGAAGATATCAGTGCCTGTCTTTTAATGTGTGTGTGAATACTATGATTTGTTTTCTTTACCTTGTGTTTTACTTGTATTCTGCTTTTAACTGCATATTAAAACTTGAAAAGAAACCACAGCTCTGTCTCTTGGGAATCAGGCAGAAATCAGAACAGATCAATTAAGGACTCACAGATAAAATAGAACAGGTCAGTTAAGGTTTATCATCTGTGAACTGAGGGGGTGGAGCTAGGAACTAAACCTTCTATTTAAGGGGTAAAATCAAACATTTCAGAGCTTTACTAGAAAGACTAACCCAGTCTCTGCTACACTTTCCTGTGAGGAAAAGGTTAGTTTCCTTATTTTTGTTGTATTTTGCATTACTTTATTGCCTTTTTCTATTTTGAATACTGTGATTTGTTTTCTTTACCTTGTGTTTTACTTGCATTCTGATTTTAACTGCATATTAAATCTTGAAAAGAGGCCACAGCTCTGTCTCTTGTGAGTCAGGCAGAATTTTATTCCTCACCCCACCACCCGGTTACTGTTGCATTCTTAAACACCACTGTCTTTCTAGTTGCCTGCCCTTATGTTACTTTGACCATATATCTCATTTCCGCTCTGCTTTTACTGATTTGTGTAAGTGCAAAATTATCATTTTGTGAAATCACTCCCCTTCAACTATTTAAATGTATTGGCCATCCTACTGTATTCCATAGTACCAGAATACAAAAGTGACCACCTCCTTTCAATCTATCTTGCTGTTTTAAAAATAGTGACTCTCCACTAAAACTTAACTTTTAAGACAGGTAAAACTTAAGTTACCTACTTTCACATCTAACTCCTCTAGTGCACACTGCAGTATTTAGGATAAACCATTTTTTTCATTTTACCTTAAAGCATCCCTGTGACTAGCATCTGCTCTAAAACCTGCTGGGAAGCACTAAGAAGCCTTAAACTAATACAATCACTCAACTCTCCTTGTTAATAAGGAGAAATTAATCATAGACTCTAAACATCCTATAATTGCAAAGTACCTAACTAAGGTAAGGGAAAACAGTTCTTGTACTTTACAAAAAAAAAAGCACCAAACCAGGCATGTCAAAGGGTCAGCTTCCGGTGATTTCTCCTGTCCACCTGGTGAATCTGGGCATACTGGGGCAATGCAGCAAGTGCCTCATGTACACAGACAACCCTCTCCTCCTACCACCCAACACTACAACCTGCAAGAGATGAACTTACATAGCCAAACTGGAAGCAAAGCTTTCTCCACCCAAGATTGTGCTTGACAGTCAAGAGGAGATGGTTAACACCTGCACTACACCTCAAGCAACACATAGCCCTTCTAAACCCACACCAGCAACACCCTCGCGTAGCAACACTAAATCCTCATATGTGGAGGCCCTTAACAGTAACCTGCCCAAGCAACAAGGACCTCTGAAGCTGAAACACAAACAGACACCAATCACAACCAAAGTGTCACATAGGTCACAATACCAGTGTGCCACCCAACAACAGCCCCTAATGCAAAACAACATACCCAACACTTTAGTCATAGGTGACTCTATAGTCAGGCACACTGATGTCCCACTCACCAAGCTGAACAAGGAGAAAATTACAGTCCGCTGACTGTCGGGTACCAGTGTCTGCCACATGATGCATGCACTCAAGTCACTCCACAACAAGTACAAATATGACTGTATCATTGTCCATGTTGGAGTGAATGACTTGAGACGTACCTCCTTGGACTACATGAAAAGAGACATGGAAGAGCTTTCAGATCATGTGGCCCAAGCAGGTATGACCCTAGCCCTGAGTAGCATCCTGCCTTTGCCCAGAATTATACCACAGTATAAGGACAAAATGATTGACTTCAACAATTACTTAAACTTCTGGTGCCATTCTGTATCTGTCTGCCTGGGATGACATGATCGTCACACCACGATGCTTTGCCAGAAATGGTCTGCACCTGTCACCCATGGGATTCAGGTTACTGGCTAAGGCTCTTGCCACCCCTATAGTGCCTTTTTTAGACAAAGTTCAAAGGACAAACCCACCACTGTAACAGGTACAAACATGCAAAATCTGAAGGTAATGCTACTCAATGCTAGAAGTCTAAACCTCAAAATGCACTCTCTCGAAGAACTCCTAAAAATGGAAAACATCGATATCTGTGCAGTAACTGAGACCTGGTTCAAGGCTTCAGAGAGCACCCCTGCAACACCAGGCTACAACTCTTACCACCCTTTTCAGCCACTAAACCAGGACCGAAACACTAAAGGTGGAGGAGTGTCCATATTCACCAAGGATATTCACACCACCAGGCTGGTTGCCCAACACAATGCGCCTAAAATTCTCCAGGTGCAACTAACACTAGGTAAGACTGCAATTCAAATTGTAGCTTGCTACAGATCCCCCACCATACCCCAAAGTTCTCGCTACACCTTTCTAAACATACTGGAAAATATTAAGATACAACCAAACACCCTAATACTGTGTGATTTCAACTACCCTGCCATTAACTGGAAAAACTACTCATGTAAGAACACCTTTGCCCAGTGGTTCTTGTAATTCATAAATTCCAATGCCCTGGATCAACTAATCCATAGTCCCACTAGGGGCTCCAATATCATAGACCTGGTCATTACCAACATGGGAAATTGATGCTCCACATCTATGGTCACCCGTCATTAGTCGGGTTTGACCATAAGCTAATCACCCTTGACATTCACATTCCCTCTCCCACCCCCCAGTAAGGAAACCTTTGTAAACAACTTCTGCAATGCCAACTTCATGCTACTCAAGTCACAAGTGACAAACTTCATGACACCTATGTAGACGGGAACTGAAAGTTTGATTGCTGAATCCTACACTAAGGCACTGTATGAGCACATCCACTCGTGCATGAATCGTGTCATTCCAAATAGAGCCAAGATACTCTCCTCCAAAAAAGGAAGCCAATCTGGTGGTCCCCTGCCATAAACAAACTTTACAACAAAAGGAAGAAACTGTTGCAGAAAATTGGAAAATCACAGGATGCAAAAAACTCCCTTATCAACCTCAGTAAAAACTGAGATCCCTCATAAAATCCTCCAAAGCTAGTTACGAAAATAAAATTGCCAAAGATTGCAAAGACAACCACACTGCATTCTATAGCTATGTCAGGAATCTAAATGGCAATGCTCAGATCTGCTCTGAGCTACAACAGAATGGCATTAAATACACTGATCCCAAGGATATTGCCAATATCCTGGTAGCTCGATTTAGTGCCAACTTCACCCCCCCTCTAATCCCCTAAAGGGCCCATCTCAATACCAAATGATCACCAAATTCCAGTAATAATGGCCACACAGGTAAAAAACACACTTTCCAAAGCTAGGAATACAGCATCTATCTGACCAGATGACATCCCAGGCTGGGTACTACATGAACTACAAAATGAACTGGCACCTCACTTAAGTGTCATATTTAATCATAGCCTCACCTCAGGCTTCATGCCCACTGAGTGGAGCACAGCTATAGTTATCCCAATCCACAAGGGGGATCCACCTTGGATCCTGGGAACTACAGCCTCATCAGTCTGACAAGCCTGATATGTAAGGCCATGGAATGTATTCAGGGAACTTATAAACAAAGACATTGGCGACCTTCAAACACTGGATCCCACCCAGTTTGGGTTTGTGAAGGGCCGATCTTGTCTCCTGAATCTGATTGACTTCTTCGTTCGGTCTCCAGAGCTGCGAATGAGGGTAAGACGGTCCACACAGTCTATCTGGCCCTCACCAAGGCCTTTGACACAACCCCCCACTCTGGAATCATAAATAAACGTGCATAGCTGGGCATTAATCCCTACATCACTCAATGAGCTGCCAACTGGCTTACTGACAGAGCCCACACTGTAAAAGTAGTCAATTTCATATCCAGCTCCAGACAAGTGACAAGTGGAGTACCTCAGGGTTCAGTCCTGGGACTGCTCTTGTTCGGCATCTACTTCTCTGAAGTACAGGCCAACACTAAGGGACTCTGGCTACCAAAGTTCGCAGATGACTGTAAACTGGGAGCCATTACTGAATCCCCAAATGATGTGGATATTCTACAAAAGGGCCTTACAGACATTGATGCTTGGTGCCAGAGCCATGGGCTCAAGCTTATTGCCAAGAAATTTATAGTTATCCCCTTTAGGAAAAAAACATGTACCCGTGAATTACCACATAGGTGGCAGCACACTAAACACCAAAAGTGGGATAAGAGACTTAGGGACACAGGTGGACAGTGGTCTCACTTTCGATACCCACATCACGACAACAGTCAGGAAATCCTTCTATGTGGCACCTCATCACTACGGGCTTTTCATCCAGAAAAAAGGAGGTCATTGTCCCACTGTACACATCCATTGTTAAACCCATTATAGAATACAATGCCCCGTTTGGTATGTACCCCTCAAGACATCTGCAACCACCAGAAAGGCCACAGAAATACCTCACTAAAAGAATCACAGGCCTAAAGAAGATGCCATATGTTGACCGTCTAAAAAAACTCCAGCTTTACTCTGTCGCATATTGTCTACTCAGAGGTGATCTCTGCTTAACATACAAGACCATGTCAAACCCAGAGCTGTTGGACATGATACACTTAAAGAAATCCCAATCCCTCAGAGCCACATACTCCAGGGATCTAAACCTTGTCATCACAATGAACAAAACATGCTGGAGAGATAGGTTCCTGACCCAGAGACTCCCCAGACTCTGGAATAGACAGCCCATACATGTCAAGCAGAGCGCCTCTTTGGCCCTCTTCAAAAGGAACCTTGACAATTGGATGCGAGGTAGGAAATTCACCCCGGGAATCATGTCAGTCGCCCTGCTATTCAGGGGTCCAGGGAAGTAAATATTGTGGGAAGAAATAGCCAGGGAATTGTTATGGATAGGCTTGTACAGGCCCTAGGGCCAATAGCCTAGTACCAACCTATAAACCTATAAACCTATGTAGTTGGGAATACCATGAGGGCCTTCACACCCACCGCAACACCCATTGCCATAGTTAGATGTTGCTGCTGCTGTACTGGACATTACATGTACCCTGTTACACTCCTCTCCCTAAAGGCTACCTGAGCCTTGTAGTACCAGCCAGCACAACACTGTTGTACAAATGGGTTGATAGGCATGGGATACCCATTGAGTTCTGGCAAGTGTGTGCTTGTGTGCATGCGTGTATATCTGTAGGGTACAGCATTCTGAGGCCTCATATTCCTATTACAATATGCATTGCCACACAGTATTATGGATAGTTATGTTGCTGCCCATAGCAGAGGCATGACAATGCATCACCATACTATGCCTGTGGCATGTACATTACATGCATATCCCTGTGGTACCACTGTTGGGATGGACAATGGGTTGTATCACAGTCCTGGTCAATGTGTGATGGTGGGTATGTCAGAGTGTCATCATGGGTTCCAGTGTGTACAATATCCACAGTGGGGTGTGGGTGCTGTGTACACTGTCATTACACAATGGTACCCCTGGTACATGTCCCATATACCACTGTATGGTTACCACTGTCACCATCAACCATACAGGTAGCTGATAACACAATCCAGCCCAGTTATGCATATGCTGTTTGCAACCTACCTGTAACACATTGGACCCACTGACAAGTTAGTTAGCACTGATAGGCCTGGGTCTCTCAGATGTATGTCTGGCTGTTATGTGTCTGTTAATGTGTATATGATGGTATGCCACACTATGTATTGTCCATATATAACCATTACATCCCCCATTATCATACAGTACATGCCTGGGGATGTTCTGCATGTAAAATGTAACCTGGAACACACCTCATCCTAAATGCTGTGTGGTGAGTGCAGTGAAAGCCGCACACATCAGTAGCACTACATACCTACGTAGGGGTCTAATCCCAGTGCTGCCGAGTATTAGTGTGCATGTATGTGGAGGGATCTACTTCAGATTTTTGATTATACATGTCCCAGGGGGTCATCTGTCCATGTGGCACAGGCAGTAACTGTTAAACAGACCTGTGAAATTTGTTCAGCTGTACCCAGGATATGTCCCAGCCATGGTGTCAACACAGTGCCATACCCCTTGTGAGATATGACTGCAGACCATCTTCCTGCTGACACATGTACACCTACAACACAAATGGATATCACAATCATGCAGTGTTACTAACAGCTATAATGCATCATGACTAGACAGCTACACTACCTGACATGTAAGCATTAAACATTACTGCTGACAACATGTTACACAGCAGTACATTGGTACACTGTAGTACATTTGCCATGTGCATCAGATCCATATTAGCCTGTCCCTGCATCGATGTAATGGATGACAGGGATGTGGCACAGATATCATCATATGCACAGAGTGTGCTGTTGCTTTGCTTGAGACTGAGGGTGGGCCATACATTTGACACCATGTGTGTGGGTGAGGGGTGTAATTGGCTGATATGGGCATAGTAATGTGGTGTGTGTAGGTGTGGGGTTGCCCTAGGTGTGTTTGCATAGTGTGTGGGTATGCATGCACACAGTTCTGCTATGTGGCTGCCCTTTACAGGTGTTTATTTGACAGTTGCAGACCATACCTCGCAGGGTGTGCAGTTCACTGCCTCTGGCCACAGACACGCTGTCTGTGCCTACCAGGGGTCCCATGGGCACGTCCAGGTACAGGCCTCAATGTACTACTCTCCCCTGATGATGAAATATGTCTGCTGGAACCAGGTACTCCTGGGACTGGCCAGGGCCATGTGCACGTGGCCTGCTCTGGTGTGGTTTGGACAGCGCCCCCCTGCAGTACTATGGCTGGTACTGCCACTACAGGAGTGGCTTGGTGTCCTTGCACATCCATGTCGACAGCCAGCTGTTGCTGTTGCAGGCCTATGTCCACGCGGCCATCGCCCCACTCCCACCACATGTTTTAGCATGGACAATCCATGGTTGATGAGGCCCACCATCTCACCCAGCCATCTATCCATGACCTCGGCATAATCATGGAGAGCACCTGCAAGTTCATAGATGTTGTCACTTACAGATGAAAGAGCAGTCCTCTGCAGCCTCAGATCCTGTCTGGTGCACAGTTCCATATGTCATGACAGTCTGAAACATGCGTCTGGTGGTACCAGTTGTGGAACGTCTGCCAAGGGCATGATGACCAGTGGCCCTCTCATGAGCACCCCGGTACATCTGCCTATATGATGCCCTGCTGGACATCTGGCTATGCCTGCTGTGTCCAGACATAGCAGGCATAGATACCACACTCTCTTGTTCATTGCCACCAACCGCCAACTGTCCCTCTGCTATGGCCACTGGTGATAGGGTAATGATAGGCAATGTGACTGTGTGCAGGTTTGGGGTGTATAACAGGGGGATGTCAAATAACCCCGCCTGTGCCTCAACAGTCCTATCATCTTTTTCGGTGTCTGTATGGACACCAACATCAGATTGCATGCAGGAGGGACCCTGACCCATCTCACCACCTGTGAGGGAAAAACAAGAAATGCAGTTTAAGACCTGTGCGGCATTGCCTAACAGTACACACACACACACACACACACACACACACACACACACACACACACACACACACACACACACACACACACACACACACACACACACACACACACACACACACACCCTGAAATTCCACCATGCTACCTACCTGTCCCTGAGTTTACAGACAGTTCCAAGTTTATTCACGTAAGGTTCCCCATCCTGCATCACACTTGGTAACATACACTCACTAATACCACCCATTAATGTATCATTCTTCTAAATGCCTAGACAAGTGATCACAACACAAGAACTGTTACACCATTACCTCCTTGACTTCATTGGAATAGGTTTTACAAGGCCTCACTGCTGTCATATAGTGTCCACCCTGAGTACGTCTGGATATCGTGAGCATTGCCCCCATATGTTAGGGGCTACTACTTTCACTCCATAATGGCATGCACTGGAGTGTCATACATAACTATTACTCAGTAGATGTAAGATCTGCTGCTCAATCAATGTATTATGAGGACAACAGTAATATATGCATACACTCCCTGGTGTTGTCTGAAATACCCCAATGCATCTGTAGTGCTACATATGTGGGTAGTCGTCTACCTTTTTGCTGATTGCAAATTTAATGGTATATCTGGTGTCTAGTTTCCCTCCCAATGCATGTTCCATGCTAGAGACCTTATTATACTATCAGCTTTCCTGTGATTACATATCAGACAAGTATTCCTGGTGTCTCATGTGTTAGTCCATGTCCATGTACTGCACGATTCCAAAGGGAAGTACTGATGTATGAACAATCCCACAATCACACATGTGCATACATGGACACCCACACAAACACACACACATGTACACACACATCCTACATGCATCAACCCCTCTCCACTCCACCAGATTGTATTTACAGACAAAGTAACCCCCTCCACACACACACACCTACAGGTGAGGTTACACAAAGATAGTACACACAGACCTCCCATTACCCTTCTGTTAACATGCATAACATATGGTACTCAACAGCATGCAGTGCAGCTATAGTCAATCCATGATAGCAACAGTATACATGTGTGTGATGCATGGGCTGTGTTAGTAGGTGATGCCCCTTCCCCTGGAAAGCAGTGCACCCATGTACACAGTTTTGCTGTGCACCTGTTATGCACCCTCCCATGTACTGTGTACCCATAGCTCACATGTGTACACACCTTTGCTGAATGTGTGCTACTGTATCAGTTATGTCTGCTGTAATGCTCACATCCCCTATGTGTTTGTCCGACACATACCTGGGATGATATGTGGACAGATGTAATTTGTGAATGCCTGATGTCTGATTTACAGATCTCAGCATCAGCGCTGCAAGTATGACCAATACGATACTGTTACACTGACAACTGCCACACTTTACTATGGCTATGGGGAGTGTACACACCCTTATTGATATGACGCACTCTTCCTTGATATGCCATGGGACTACATCACTGCATATGTTAACATTACATGAACCTGATATGTGACATATGTCCTGTGCATTCAAATGCAGTGTTTAACAAATGTGTTAGGTGTGCTGATGCTGACCGCGATGCATACACTTTGTGGGTACATATGTGTGCACGCCCTTATTGTGATAGTTTGTTGCACCTACTGTTATGCGTACTACAGCAGTCACTATTCCCGGCAGGGGTATACTAGCATGGTCCATCTGCATTTGCCAGTATATGGTCAGTCTGCCATACACATGTCCCCCATCTCTGTATGATTGCAAGGTCAACTCCTGTGCACATCCCTTGGAGTTCACACACTGCCATCAGTATTGCTGTGGAGTCAGGGTTACATCTGCCACAGTTCCTGAACTTGACTGTGTGCAGATACTACCATTCACAGCATCCATAGGATCCCTGCTACAGTGCACTGGTGTGTCATAATGATACCCCCTCCCCACCTTCAGCCTTTTTGCAGATGCCTGACAACTATGGCCTACACATGTGTATAAGTTTTCATTGTCCCACGCACTGAACACCACGTGTAACAGACTAGTCCCAGCTAATGAATGGCAAACATACAGATGTTCACAGGCACCAACACAGTACAGATGGGGATGGTGGGCCTGAGGTGGGGTGTGGCATTGGTTGTGCAGCACATGTATCTTACATGATACTGTCAGTAGGTTTCCAACGTGGTCGTGGAACATCAGTAACACATTGCAAAGCATGACTTTTGGGAACCTCTTCTGTTATGCATGCACTACCTGTAGAGAGGCCTGGCTGATGTTTCCTGTGGTACAACTGTCAGATCTGATTACCCTAACCTATAGGCCACACGCTTGCAGAGTCCAGGCAATTGCTGACACGGGTACTGCACAGCCAGTACTTGCTAGACATTGCTGCAACCCCCTCAGTGTTGTGGCATGTTACTGGGCAGCCCGCATGACCAGTTTGCTACATGTGACATCAGTTTTCTTGGTTGACAATCTGTTTATTTCGTACCTTATTCCTGTCCCATACATCCTTTAGATCTGTAACAGTTGCCATTCTAATACTGGTATATACACTGTTGTAGCACTATATAAGGGTGATGTTTCACACATGTCCCTACTATAGGCCATTTGTCCCACCATTATTTTCATCCCTGTGGACATATTTTGCAATGAGAGGATGTTAGTTATATTGCAGGTGTCTGTCATAGCCTTCAGATATCATGAAGCACTGAACCAATTATCCAATGCACGCTATTACTCGGAACTCAACATTGATCCAACACCAGTATTCAAGGAACAGATTGATTCTTTCCTTAATTTAGCTTTTGCAGAAGGTATCATCACTCAAAACACACAGCATCAACTTACCATTGCCAACCCTTGTCCACAATACATTTATTTCCTACCTAAAATACACAAGGACCTTCAACACCCACCTGGCAGACCCATTGTTTCAGGTAGAAAATCATTAACAGAACCATCATCTCTATTCCTTACCAAATTTCTTAAGCCCCTTTTACAATGTGTCCATTCTAGAATTGAAGATACCACGGAATTTTTACAGATCATCTCTGATACACAGCTTGAGCCCGACTGGTTACTTTGCACATTGGATGTAAAATCATTATATACCAACATACCACATTGGGCTGGCCTAGAGGCATTGGAATACTGGCTCAACAAAACTGAAATATACAAACCAGGTTTCAACACCCTTTTGTTGTGTTTAACAGAACATGTTTTAACAAAAAATGTGTTTTTTTACAAACACAAATGCTATTTACAAACCAAGGGGGCAGCTATGGGTGCATCTTTTGCACCCATATATGCTGATTTGTTCATGGCATACTTTGAAGAACAGGTTATTTACGACAACTCTCATAATATTTACATGGTTGAAATGGACATTTGGTGCCGATATTTGGATGACAGCTGGTTGGTATGGAGAGCAAATAAAGAATACCTTTCGGAATTTGTTTCTTATTTGAATGAAAATAAATGGGGGATTGAATTTTCTGTCAGCTATGATAGAGACAAAATTATTTTCTTAGATGTATTGGTTTACCATGCATCTGATCATACACTGACTATAGAAATTCATCCTAAATTCCCCCAAAATAATTTACTTCTCCATGCAACCAGCTTTCATCCTCCTCACATCTGCAAAAACATTGCCAAATCACAGTTCATGCGCATTAAACGCATTTGTTCTGATCAGCACACTTATAGACACTTCAGGGATGATTTAGTACATCAATTCCATGACCATGGGTATAAAATGGGTCAACTATTACATACCAAACACACAGTTGACCAGATGGAATGCACTGAATTGCTTCATTACAAAACTAGACACAAATCACCTTCAGTAACACCTAGATTTATCACCACATATGGTCGGAATACCAACATATTGATGCAAATTGGTCAACATAATTGGAACATATTAACATGTGAACCTAGACTTCAGGACATTCTTGGAGACAGAAGTTCGTTTTCCTTTTGGAAAGGCAAAAATCTATCTGCCTTTTTTAATGACTTTAAACATCTTGAGAAGAAAGGTACCAAAAGTATCCAGACCACATTATCAGGGGATCCATTAATTGGTTGCTTCCCTTGTGGACACTGTATCTATTGTAACATCATACTCAAAACCACCAGTTTCAGCAGTCAAAACACCCCTCAAGTATTCAATATAACATTTTTTGTTAACTGTTCCTCAGACTGGGTCATTTATTTGGCCAAATGCACATGTCCTGCATTTTTTATTGGCCAAACCTCCAGACCCTTGAAGCTTTGAATCTCTGAACACTTTAGTGATATCAGACACAAGAGAGACACCAATGCTTTATATAAACATTCTTTGGTACATCCAAAGGCTACTTTTAGTTTTACCATTATTGATAAAATTAGAAGATCCAGGCATAACAAATCAGGTTGGCATAATTTATTAAATTCAATGGAGAAAAAATGGATTATTAAACTTGGTGGGCTCTTTAATCCAGGTCTGAATGAGCATATGAAATTAAGCACATGACTCACTTGAGTATTTAAATACAGGTTATTTTTTGTTGTTTTTTGAACACTGAAGAAGGCTTTGTTAAATATTTGCTGAAACCGGTCTGTTTTTTAAGAACCTCAAACAATAAATTTATTTTTAAGGTGCCTTGTATGCTGGTCCTATTTTCTTTTTGTTTGAGTACTTTGCTCTTTGGGACCCTGCAGCTGCCTCACTTGCAGAGGTTGTACTATTTGGAATACCCTTCAGATACACCATCATGGTCACCACTGTGATGCAGTGCAGTTAACAGCAACATTACGTGAACATGTACGGCATGCAGTATCGGTAGGTGTGTTAGATGTGTGCATGGAATATACCATAGCCATTACACGACTAGCGTATTGGCAAGCATGAACATAAACCATACTCACCAGCTACAGGCTGCTGCCATGGTGGTATACCAGAGGGACCTACATAGTGTGAGAGATGTGATGTCAGTAGCCACAGTTGTGGGGTTAGTTTATTACTACTACACAGCAACAGACTATATATATGTCATTTCACATATGCATGATCTACCTGTACAGATGCAGATGGATATGTAACAGTGGTCTACTGATGTGTTGTGTGGCCTTACCTGCATGCTCCTCGGCTGGTGTGTAGGTAGCAACCACCTCCACTATGGTCTCTGCCAGTTGTTGTGTGTGCAGGCGGGCAGGTGCCATGAGGCTGCCGAGGAGTTCCTCAACACATGTCAGGAGTAGATGGATGGCATGACCTCCCCTGTTGCATGGTGATCCCCCCAGACTGCAGTAGCATGCTGGCGAGCATTGCAAAGCAGGTCCCTGTTATGATGCTGGACCTGCTCATAACTGCGGTTATGTAGGCCGACATCATTGACCCTGTGGACTAGATCATTCCACATGGCGGTCCACGCCTGCTGCTCATGGGCTCTCCTTCCAAACAACACCTGGTAGTGCTGTACCAGGTGGTTAACAATTACCTCATTTTCCTCTGCTGAATGGACCTGTAATCTGCCATGTGACATCTTGCCTGAAAGACATAAAGATGGAAATGGGTCTGAGCAACACATCTCTGTCTCCTTCCCCACCATATCTGTGAAAACAAACTGTTCACACAACTCAATAGGCATGGCTACAGCTTTCCTGCCATTAGACATATATTGTATTGTACCACGCTTTGTGCTATGTGTTTGTAGCCATGTTCCCTGTGGGGACATTATCATTGCTGCCCTGTTATGCACAATGTCACCTGCATGCCATTGTAAAGGCCACTATGGTTCCATATATGCATGTGGCCTGTTTGCTATGTGTTTGCTGCAAATCTGTCATTATGTGTTATTGGGGATATCTAATCATGCTGTTGGACATGATCCAGGATTATGTGGACTATTACTACCCACATATGTTCTATAACAGTGACACAATAGCATGTTTAGGAAACAGTTGCCAGCAGAACCACCTATCTCACCTTATGTAGCCATGTTACCAGGCCACATCAAATGTGGACCCACCCTGGGGCCTCCTGATCTACTGGTCCTGCATTACCTTCAGGAGGAATGACCTCAGGGGATGGTGTCCCCCCCAGGGGCACATACAGACATGATCCTTTCACCCAAGGTCAGGTCCAGGGTCTGTTGCATAGGGAGCTCCACAGAGACTTGGGGGATGTGCTACACCACCTTGAGGCCCTCAGTACACAATCACAGGGTCCACATGCTCATCCTGCTGAGCCTCCAGCCCAGACACATTCAGGTCATTGAATCTGCTGTTGTGACTGGCAATGGCTGGGGGCCTTGTTCCCATTGTTCCCATATAAGGGCTCATGGGGCTTCCACATTGCAGATGACACCCAACATCCAGGATGTTTACCCAGCATATGTGTCATATACCACAACTGTAGGCTGTCCTCTCTATCTACCAGCCCAACCCGCCTCCACGAATATACCTGCTATCCTTCCCCAAATCCCAATTCCCACTTTCACAGACAAGGCCAGTATGGTCCCAACAAGGGGTTAACATGTCACATAACCGTTCATGTTGCACACACTTACTGCTGTATCTATATATATATATATATATATATATATATCTATATATATATATATATATATATATATATATATATATATATATATATATATATATATATACATGTATTGATATGTGTGATGTTCCCTCGCACAAAGCATGCAGCACTGTGTTACAAATATAGGGGACATGTATTTATATACATATGTGTGTGTTTGTGTATGTATATATATATATATATATATATATATATATATATATATATATATATATATATATAAAACACACAGACATAAATATATATGTGTGTGTGTGTAGATATATATTATGTTATATATATGTGTTTTTATATATATATATATATATATATATATATATATATATGATGTGTGTGTGTGTGTGTGTGTGTATATATATATATATATATATATATATATATATATATATATTTATATATATATATTTATATATATATGTGTGTGTGTGTGTGTGTGTGTATATATATATATATATATATATATATATATATATATATATATATATATATATATATATATATATATATATATATATATTGTACATTCAAACATCAGGTCCACAATCTCTAACTCTCCTTCCTACACAGCTGCACTGTTCTGCCTTTCTATAACACAGACAGGTGCCAGAAATGGACACAGCCTAACATTAGGTGGGTATATATAGGGAGAGATTACAGGTAAGCCTTTTACACACCTATGACATTTCAGCATGCTACATTACATGTTAACTTGAGTGACCTGCAAATGGTGGGCTCTGGAACCCACATGTCCATCATTATGGCATTACTTCCACCACCGTTATTGACCACAGTAGTATACATGTTTTCCATTACACAACATACACTATGATGGCTTACATCTTGTCAGTTAGTGCTGCTCTGCACAGTTGATGGGTATGACCCACTACCCACAGGGACAGACTCTATTGTCCATAGGAGTTGTTCAGATGAACATCATTAATACAACAACACCTAATGGCACATATAAATAATTCCACATCATCTATCCCATTATTATGGACCAAGTACTACAGTCAGTTACATGCATATATACTTCACATACCTGTTGTGAGAATAATGTTTGGTCTGGATAGTTTCCTTGTACATTTTTTTTCCTTTGCCTTGGCCATCAGCCTGCCTGCTTTATTTGTTTATTTGTTTGTTTGCTTTTTTGTTTCACTCTCTCTCTCTCTATCTCTCACACTCTCCCTCCAGTAAATGGATTGAACTGCTTTGAATAGATTGCAGCATGGATTTTAAAGCTGATGCACATGATCAGTTGATGGCCTCTGCACCAATCAGTGTCCTCCACTTGCTACCTGCATGCAGCATGCCAAGTACTTCCATTTACCACTGTCATGGCAACCCACTACTATAAATCCCTACATCAGGTGGGTGTGGTCTCTTTACCTTTCCTGTATGGTGGACATCCTTCCTGTGTGTGGGCAGCAGTGTTACAGACAGCAGGTAGCAATACCTCTTAAGTGAGGACTTGCAGACTCAGGCCAGCTACATGTCTGTATAAGATCCCAGTAGTGTTGTTATATGCATTATATAGCACCAGTGTTACAGGGCTTGTGTGTACATACTAGTTTAACATGGTATGCAGTCTGTCTGCATAGCTCACAACTGTGGGCCTATCCACATAATGGCCAGAGGTGTGCCTGTTATGTTTTGACTGTCTACCACACAGCTGTCTTGTGTCAGATATATCACTGGCAATGTGTCTATTGAGTGCTATCAGTACATGGCTGCATCCATTTGTGTTTCTGACTTCATATTCCTGACTAAGGGTATGTTGCAGACTATCCTGTAACATCAGCAACGTCCTCAGTGTATGACAACACTATTTCACATATGGGCCTGTGTTCTGGCCTCTGTCCTCCACCTACATACCAAGCTTTGTCCAAATGACATGCAGTCAGGGGTTTTTATGTAGTGGCCTGTGATTATGTCATGCTGCCATACCTGCTATCATTCCAGTGCTGTTGTTTACCCCACACATATTGTGGGGTTGGGTCCATGTATATGTGGGCTTCATCTGCTCAAAACATGTGTGCCCTTTTGCAGTCCAGAGGTTTGTGTATATAACAGTGTTATATGTCCCTGTAAGTCAGTCTATAGGTGGGTATGCACCATAAATAACCTAGGCTGTTACAACATGCGAGGGATATCAGGAGTAAGCTGCCTTAAGGTATATGGATGTACATTACCATACATTACACCTTGGGAAAATTGCTGGTCTACTGCTTACTGCCATACAGACTGTTCTGTTTGTCAGTGGGATTGTGATGGATTCAGTTATGCCTTGTTATGTAACAGATACATCCCATTGTGTCAACTGAAGTCTTTTCTCCCTAGGGATTGTGTGCAGAGTGTAGTTAGAGGCTGATGGACTATAGATCTGCATTATTTACTGTTGATTGATTGTTATCCTGTGGCCCAGTCTGTCTTTACTGTTGTACTACTTGCAGGCCTTGGCATGGACAGCAACATATGTTATGCATTCAGATTACTGTATTAAATGATCTGCTTGAGAGTTGCATTAATTTGTTTGTATGCATTTCAAAGTATAAATAGCTATATGACATGGCATATACAACTGTGATGGTATACAAATGAAACTTTCCTATGTATGCAAACCTGTGTGTGGTGTCATATCCTTTGACTTCACTGTGGGTATATGTTTCGGGCAACAATTGTCTTTTGTATGGGTGACTCATACACTGTCCATTTGATAAGATGGCAACTGTAGAAATACTGGCTGTTCAATATGGTGTGCATCCTCTAAATATGTAACTTCCCATACATCTCTCTCTGTGTGTATGTGTAATTACAAATATATATATATATATATATATATATATATATATATATATATATATATATATATATATATATGCATATATGTGTGTGTGTATATGTATCTTTGGAATGTTTATTGCTTCCACATTGTAAATTCCCTATGGTAGCCAGACTGTACTGCATGATATGTTATTGATACCAGCCTGACATCATAAAGGTGGGATGGATTACTGTTAATGTCTTGTGCTCATGTTGTGTCGGGTCCTGGGTATGGGACTTGCTACAGTTGATATAATATTGCAAGGCATATCTGTCTTTCTGTGGGGGAGGGGGTGATATCAATACTTACAGGACGAATTTAGCTTGGACCCCCTCACCCCCATTAAAGATGCCTTTGGTCATATATGTATTTATTATGTTCTCATTTATATCTATAGATTTATATCTGTATATACATATATTTGTATATATATATATATATATATATATATATATATATATATATATATATATATATATATTTACTTACATATATATATTTGTTGTTGTTGTGTCTTTCGGCTTTTCCCGGTTAGGGGTCACCACAGCAGAACTCCGGTCTGCTAATGATTGGCAGTTGATTTTTACATGCTGAGTTGCCGGCCCTAACGCACAACCTTCAACGAAGGTACACCCATTCACCCATGTCTCCACACAGAAGATGCTCTAGCTGAGAATCGAACGGGACAACGTCTTGCTGTGAGGCGACAACACTACCGTATATGTATATGTATATGTATATATATATATATATATATATATATATATATATATATATTGAGATGTGTGTGTGTGTGTGTGTGTGTGTGTGTGTGTGTGTGTGTGTGTGTGTGTACATATATATATACATATATACAAGATCGTTGGATTTAGACGTCAATCGAGGGGCGAAGAGGAAGGACCCTCCGCAGAATCAACATCAAGGGACACACTCCAAATTTTGGCATCCAAGTCATTAGTTTATAACATTTCTAGATATAATCCTACTGACTCCGAACTGAACATCCTTAATAAGGGGTTGTCTTTTATACCTACCACAAATATGGATGTCAGTCAAGCCCTGTTATCGGTCAGGTTATTCTCCAGACGAGTTGCATTGAAGCTAATGTTTGATACTGATGACCACAATAATTCTATAGTGAACACTAAGACATTTAAACGTACAAGTTTGTTCACTCCTCATCTTCATTCGAACCTTGATGTTTTCATCAAGGCAGTGGAATCCAAGTTGTATGCTGTTTTTAGCCAGCCACGTGGGAATAATATTAAAAATCTTACGGTGAGTGAGAGCAAGGCTCTGCAGGACTTGCGCAACAACAAGAACATTGTCATTCGGGCAGCCGACAAAGGTGGCCCTGTCGTCATTCTGGATAAAGATTATTATCAATCCAAAATGTTAGAGCTCTTGGATGGGGAATCATATGTAAAGACTACCCTTGATAACATTTGCTATATGCAAACTAGGATCCATAATTCCCTTGAAGAATGCAAACAGCTAGGTTTAATTGATCAAGATGTTTTCAATTACTTCCAGGTTGACTTTCCATTAATACCCACCATCAGTGGCTTGCCTAAAATCCATAAGAATTTACATACACCTGAATTTAGGCCGATAGTCTCTGGAGCAGGCTGGCTTACGGAGCCAGTCTCGATTTACCTTGATGAACATCTCAAGAAATATTTGACAAATAACCCCATTGTGTTACGTGATACTGAACATTTCTTAACCAGCTTTTATAAAGACATGTTGAATTACATCTGGACAGATAACACTACTCTCGTGACCATGGACGTTGTTTCCTTATTCACTTGTATTCCAAATGATCAAGGAATATCTTATTTAAAATCATTCCTCTCTAGAACAGAAGGCTATATTGAATCAAGGATAGACTTCCTCTGCCTATTAATGGAGTTAGTGTTAGAAAACAACGTTTTCTTATTTGAGAATATGTGTTATAAACAGACCAAGGGTGTAGCAATGGGCACGAGTTGTGCCAATAGCTACGCCAACTTGGTCATGGCTGAGTTTGAGAGCAGGTACATAATGGGGAATACACACATCAAGTTTTTCAAGAGATTTGTAGATGATCTCTTTCTTGTTTGGGAGGGGTCTACTACATCCTTACATGCCTTCTTTGATTACTTGAATAGTGTTAGTGATTTTATCAAATTCACTATGAATTTTTCAAAAACCAAAATTGATTATTTGGATGTTCATATATCCAGGGAGAAAGGGCAAATTGAAACAAGTGTACATCGTAAGCCCTGTTATAAACCCTCATACTTACACAGAAAGAGTATGCACCATCCACGAATCTTCAAAAATATAATTAAGGGCCAAGCAATGAGGCTGTCCCGGTTATCTAGTACCGAACCTTGTTTAAACTATGAATTAGAACAGCTAAAAGAGGGCCTAGTTGGACGTGATTACACTCGTGAGGAAATAGAGAGTGTATATCTAGACATGAGAACACTTAGGACCACCAGGGCACAACCTTTTTTCTCATCCATTGAAAGAATCAAAGCCGATAGGAATTCTTCATTTATCCAAGAATCGGTAGTGTTACCTTTCAGTGGTAACACGCACCTTGTTGAACAGGTGATCCAAGAGAATTGGAACATCTTGACAGCAGATCAAAAAGTGGGGGACATCGTTGGCCCTTTTCCAAAATTCGTTTATAGTAATAAATCCAATTTAAAACAACTTCTATGTCATAGATCAGAACAGGGCTTACCATTAACTGGTTTTGAGAAGACTAAAAAATGTGGTAGCTGTCCACAATGTTGTTATATAGACGAATCACATTTCTTTAAACACCCTGATAGTGGTAGACTATGGGAATTAAGAGCAGATGCCACTTGTAGCAGTCGCAATATAGTCTATGTTGCACACTGCATTTTTTGCTATCGATATTATGTTGGTAAAACAAACCGCTCCTTAAGGGAACGTATCAGAGATCATTACTATTGTCTAATGAGAGGTGATGACAGCAGCGCTTTAGCTAAGCACATGTTGAAGGAGGGTTCTGGGCATATTTTTCGGTTTCAGGTCCTACATGTAGAACACATATCCCTACGTATTGGAGACATCACCAACAGAACCGAGGAAGCTGAGCTACGTTGGTTACTTAGACTTGGAGCCAACAGGGGAAGGGGGTTGAACGAGATGGTTTCCCTTAAACCCTATCTCAAAGGTAGACCCCTCAGATGATAGGCTCTGATCCCCCGGTTCATTATACATTGTATAACATATTTTATTTTATTATATTTTATTATACCTTGTAATTTTAGGTTAAATTGCACACCATATGATACATTTTATGTATTGCATTATATATTGTGTTTCAGTTACCCAGCAAAGTCTGTGGCTTTAGAAATGGTTTTAAATTTTGAGATTTTTTGACATAGTTTACATGATCACTTTACACAATCACTACACAAACACATCCATAGACCATATTCATCTCACATCTTCGTTTACATTTTTACATTGTCATTTGTTTTAACACATATGCAGCCTACTCGATACCTGTATTCCACTCTTCTGTTACCATCAAGTGTCTTTAAGCTCTAGAGAGGCAACATTCCTATTAGAGTGGGTAGTTCTATTATGTCATGATGCATGTAGGTTTTTTGATATAGTTTATTTATAATTTTTATATCTTACCATCCACTTGTTATCATTATAATCATTATTATTATTATTTAGAATAATTTGTAGATAAGTGTATGTTTCACACTTTTATTCCTTAGTAGGCTGTGCTATGTACAGATTCACATTTTAATAGCACGGCTTATGTATATGAAGTTCATGTTTCAAGACACATTTCATAGTGTCAGAATTGGTTCATGGAACATTTTATCGAGTATAGGACGTCTTTGATTTTTGACTGCTGATATTCTTTAGTTATGTTTATAGTGTCCATATGCATACCATGTATGTGAGTAGTTATTGAAGCTATTGTTCTAACCCCTAAGGGAGAGCATTATTATTCTGTATTGAATGTTATTAAGGGTTGACATTTTTATATTTTTATAATTTTTGTTAGTTCAATTTGTCGGCCTGTAAAACCTTTTAATTGCTTAAAATAATGGTTGCTGTATATATATCAGCATCCCAAGGTATCAAATGTTAGAATTTTATTTGCTCATATAGAAGTATCGCATTATATTTCAATCTAAGGGTACTCTTTTGTTATTTTATTCTCCAGTAGATGGTGCTATAACTACAACTATGTATTGAGTCCATCACTGCAGCATATGCGCATGAAGCTATTTGCGCAGACTCAGCATACGCTGTTGAAATTGGAGATGGAGCGATTTTTTGATTGTACACTATACTGTTACGTTCCTGCTGAGGAGTGCCGTCTGCACACACGAGATGTTGGCAGATGGAGATAAAAGGCATTTACGGCCTTTTGGGGGTGTGTACTGCTAATATGAGCTGGATGTTTACCTGGGATGATGCTTCTGACAATTTCGTCAGTTCCGCAGGTGGGTTTGAATACTATGCAGTCAGATCTACTAAATGATTGGTTTTATTTGAATACACCTAAACCAATGAATGGATAATGTAATGTATGGTACACTATTTAAATTGTTTTATTGTTGTTTTTAGTTAATCTGATGAAGCGGTGTTTACGACCGCGAAAGCGCTCATTTTTTGTTATTTTGTGTTATTAAAAGTTTTTATCTGAATAAGTCGTGGACGAAGCAGTGCTGCTTTCTATCTGGTTTTTATGCTGGTATGCTGATAGCTTTTAGCAGGAATTGGTTCGTTTATCAACAGAACTGCCTTTTACTATAGGATTCAACAAGGTTGTTTTGAACATTGGCTACAATTTGCATATTGTTCTAGTTGATATTTTCCTCTTGGATTTTTTGGCTGACGACTTGAAGCTGATGACTATAAGTCGTGAGTTTGCGTTTTAAATATTCAGAACAATTTATTTAATTTTAAGCAAACGTATCTGAACTATACAGTTTGCATTTTATTGTCTATTGGAACGAACTCTTCTCCCTCCTGTCTGGGGTGTTGTGTCATATATATATATATATATATATATATATATATATATATATATATATATATTGAGATGTGTATATATATATATATATATATATATATATATATATATATATATGTGTGTATACATATATATATATATATATATATATATATATATATATATATATATATATATATATATATATATATATATATATATATATATATATATATATATATATATATATATATATAGATGTATGCATATGTGTATATATATAAATATATATTTATATCTATCTATAGATAGGTAAATAGATATAAACACACACACACACATATCTATATGCATAAATACATTTTCTGTACTGTTGAATGGCTGTGCTGCATTTATATGTTTGTGAAAACATCAGGGTTATGTATGTCTGACATGCCTTAGTGGTAAATCACTTTGGCTATGTTTTGCAGGGTCCTTGGCTCTAGCCTTGCAGAGGCTGTTTATTTTGCTGCTGGGCAGAACAATGTCCATTGGATACAGAGTGAGTAAGTCACCTTTAAGCCGTTGTAAGTGGGTTTGCACGGGTATGTGTGAAGGTATGCACTGCTAACTTCCAGTTACAGTTTCTTATACTGATTTAACTTCTCAATTGCTTAGCATGTGTAGGCATTGCTTACCCCCATGCAAGGAAGCTTAAACCCGCTTACCGCTGCTTAAAAGTGCTTACTCCCGCTAAACCCTATGCTAATTTCTTTAAAAGAACTGAAAAAGGGTTGATAGGAAATTAGTGAAAAAGGGCACAGAGAGAGAAAGACAGTAGGGAAAATAGCTAGGGATGCGCAGAATGGGTTTAGAGAAGGTCTATAGCTCCCTATTTCTTCTACAGCAACAGCTGTGCATATACACTGAATTTGGAGATAGATTTGGATACTCAAACCCCTGAGAGAGGGGTGAGGACAACAATAATATTTTGTGAAGCCAATTAGACCCAATTACACGTGTCCAGTGGACATTTGTGCAAAATGGACAGCTATGTATCGGGCGAGATTTTTTTTTGGGAAAAGATTGCCCTTTTTTTTTTCAGGTGAGAGTGGGATGTTGGGGAGGGATAGTAGGTATATTTGGGGAGGTAGGTTGGGTAGGATAACAGACAAGACAGACATGACAGCATACATGGGTGGTATATGACATGTGGGGGGTAAACACCTTGATGTGGAGGGGTGTTTGGAAATCGGAAGCCCATGAGCCCCCTAGTGGAAACAGTGGGACTGAGGTCCCCTCCCATGGGCAGTCACCACTGCACCTTCACAGCCCGAAGGTGGCTTGCTGGGGGCTGAATAGGAGGGCCAGCCCAGCCCTCTAGTTGCAACATGCGGCCCTCAAGCTAGCGTAGCAGATCTAAAAACTCCCTGTGGAGCTTGCTGCGCACCATGCCCTGGTGATGGGTGACAGTGTCCTGTGCACGTCAGCTCCCAGGGGGTGCATGTTCTATCCCCTGAGGTTCCACCCAAAGGTGGTGCAGGACCAGCAGATGAGAAGGTCCCGGGGTGGGCCCCAGACGTGGTTGTGCCCGGTGCCACAGCAAGCTGAGGTGGGACAGTTGGGTCCGCTGGGACCGGCCTTCCCAAACTTGCTATGGTGTTTCAATTTTGCAACATATGGGGGTTAGTAATAGTCAACACATTCCTTGATTAGGTATAACAGCATGCATAGATATTCCCATTAACCTAAAGCACCAGATATGGAACAGTTGCATAGCAAGCAGAACACATGCATATATGTAACCACAGTGGCAATTACAACAACATGCAGGTACACTGATGGGAGTATTTCAACATGGCACATGCATAGAAACAAATTTAAATATTTACAAAACAATAGGATATATGTCCCAACCATAGATTTTATGCAGCACATACCGACTGAGTTGTGTATTTAGTTTATTGTTGCAGATATGGTGGGCGGACAGAGAAATATGTCAATTAAAAACCTAGTATATTCCTGTAGTTCTCATTACTTTCCTAGTCAGTGCTGTGATCTGTACCTTACAGGTATCAGTACAGTACCCTATGGCCTTATTTTGGACAGAGGTATGCATGTAGACAACTATATACATGAAATGAGTTTTACCTGCAGTATACACCTCTTACCTGGTATACCTGTGCAGGTATTGCTTGTTAACACTACCTAACTGTTTCTACACATATTCCCAGATTCCAGGTTGATGTTATGCACATACCTGCCATCTCTTATTGCACACACTCTGGGCATGTCTTAGCCACATGCAGGTAAACCGGGACATATTTTGACTATTGCCCTTTTAAACCTTTGGTGAATTGTACAATGACAGGCTTGTTTTCATTGACATTTTCCGAATATGTACAGGCCTGACAGTCAGTTATATAACATGAAATGTTGCCTGCATGACAGAGATTAGCACACTAATATGCCAGGGGGAAGGGTAACAGCCGGCAGATATGGGCCGATTAACTGGACATTCTGGACAATTCTGTACACTTGTTGGGTATGATTCTTCATACAGCTTACTACCACTCCCAGGATTCGAACCAAGGCTGTGTCTGCTAAAAATAAAATGGTGTCAATCACAGTTGAGTGTGCTATACAGATATTGCTATGTATCTCTTGTCTGATTTCTGTCTATAATTCTCCTGTGGTTTTACAATCTGACCTTGTAATTACAACACTCTTATACAGGATGTCGTAGACAGATTTATTATGTAGCACAGTGTGGGTGACAGTGTTGACTATACCTTATTATTCAGAGCAACTGCAACACTATCAATGCCATACAATCCCAGAATAAACAGTACCAGTATAGGCTATCAATCTTTATTTCTAGGCACAGTTTTCATATCTGACAGACCTGTGGGGGCAATGTTTGTTAGCACTACCTGAATGTTGCCACACATATTACCAGATTCCACATTAGTATTATGCACATACGTCTCACACTGTTACTGCACATACTCTGGTCACAGCTTGACAACATGGGGGTGGAGATGGGACATACTTGGCTTATTACTCTCATAACATTTTGGGGAGTTGCTACAGTGACAGCTTTGTTCTTAAAGATGTCTGACAATCAGTTTTATTTCTTGTTTGCTGCCTAAACATTTAGGATCATCCCCCTGATTTGCCCGGGGGACAGGGCGACAGGCAGCAGATATGGGCCAATTTATTGGACATATCTGGACAGTTGTAGTGTATGATTCTGCATACAGCCTACTAACACTTACAGGATTCGAACCATGACTGTGTGTGCTAAAAATACAACAGTTCACGTCTCAGTTGAGTGTGCTATTTGGATTTCATTATCTGTCTTTTCACTGTTGTCTATGTCTCTGCCAGTTGTACTATATCACCTCTTGGGATTACGACAGTCATAATCAGACATTTCTACACATTTTATTTATGTAACACAGTGTGGGTAACAAGTAACAGTACTATTAAGAGATTGCAACTCACCATTACCATATGATACCAGAATAAACACGTGGAATCCAGCAGTTAGACCTTTATTGTCAGGCTATTATACTTTAATTTACATACAACCTATATGTGACTCCTCCTGCCATATTCTCTGGTGTATGAAGTACATGCCTTAAACAATACAGGCTTATTACAGGCAATTAACTTACTACTATTACTACTACTTTTAGATGTATTTCCTATGACAGTACATGCAAGCGTATTACTAACCTACTTTGCGTTGCAACCGCTGCAATCTACAAGCATGGGTTTCTTGGATCGCAGCCCACTCATCTGCCACTGTGAAAGACATAAGAGGAATATTTAGCCATACCTATCCATAATATACATGAGCTGGCAATTATTAAACAAGTAATGACTGATACTTACACATGGCTGGGACATCCCCTGTCCTCCTAGCCTCTTGGATCCACTGATCCAAGAGATTCCCCTTTCTCCGCTTCAGGTTGTCATAGCGATGCCTGACCTGCTCACCATTTTGGGGTATGACAGTGGCACTGGCGAGGTCACAGGCAAGATGGTACCAGGCTTCTGCTTTGTATTGTGAACCCTGGTACTGGCCCTGCAGCAGTCTCTGGTCATGGTCTTTCAGAAGGAGTCCTGACATGATTTTGGACTCCTGGATGCCCCAGTGCTGCACCCAAAAGTGCACACCCTCTCCCATATCAGACATAGTGCCTACATGAGGAAGCTGCAACCTGTTATGAGATGTATTCCTGCCTGTTGAATTTAAATAGGGCCAATTTCCCACATTTTGCCATGATTGGACAGTTTTGAAAATGCTAAGCTATGGACAAGCCTGCTTACCTAAGGTTAGCATTGCTTAAAGGGGTATACCAATTGGGCAAATTGATTTAGCTGGCCTACACATTGCTTACACCTACTAAACTGGGCTGTTCAGTGCTTAGCATTGCTTAATTTTTAATTTGCATTATATTTGCTTTTTGGCATTGATTTATTAAATTATGATATATGAGTTTGCTATCCATGATTCATGTGTATGTACACTGTATGGGGTTCTTGTGTTTATTAGGGGATTTCAACACTTTATTAGAATGACACCTCACATCTGGGCTTAATGCAGTACTCCATGTCACATATTTATGTTATGTAGTAAGTTATACAACATAAACCTGTATATAGATTCCTTTCACATGTTCAGTTCGAGTTTCCTATAGTGAGGATCTGTTTGGTGATACCTCAATCTTATGTACTGCTGTGATGGCTTAGTGGTTAACTACTGTAACTATAGTGTACAGGGTCTTGGGTTCAAGTCATGCAAAGGCTGTTTATTTTGTTTCTGGCCAGAACAACGGATGTTGCATACAGAGTAATTAAGGCACTTTTAAGCAATTGTAAGCAGGTTTTAGTGGGTTTGAGTGAAGGTAAGCAATGCTAACCTTAGGTTAAATCTGCTTACAGAGTGTTAGCTTCAATATTTCTTAACCTGTGTGCGCATTGCTTACCCCCATGCAAACCGGCTTAAACCTGCTTACTACTGCTTAAATATGCTTACGCTTGCTTAATAGTGCTTACTCCCACTTACCACCACACTAATTTAGACAGTAATGAAAAATGGTTCTTGGGAAGGTGGTGGATTTGGAAACTCTATGGATTTATTATTCATTACACATTGTACCTTCAATTTGTATCCCTAATTCATGTGTACATATACTGTATGGGGCAGTTATGACTATCTGTGGATTTTACAACATTATGACAATGACACCTCACATATGCATTTAATGCAATACTCCAGTTCACAAATATATGTTATTTAGTAGGTTATGCAACAAAAAATATTGGTCATAAAGTGATTTGACAAGGAAAACAGAATGCACTGGAGTGAGACTTAACCAGGAATGACTGCTCATAAGGCAAATGCCCTACCCACTACACTACTGCAGTACTGCTTCGTTTGCATTTATCTTGAGTTTTATCCACTTGTGCCATTTAAGCTGCATTAAATGTAGCTAAGCAATGGGCAAACCCACGCACCTACGGTTAAATGTTATGTTTCATAAAAAAAAGCTTCTTTAGATTTCATATATTAACTACTGTTCTTATAAACTTGGGGGGATGTTGCTGGGGGTATGCGAATACCTATGAGCGGTCTCACTCATTCTTATTCCTATACTGCTGTTTTTAATTGCAGGGGCATGTATATTCTGAGAGCTCTGCTCTCAGACATGCCCCCTGCACTCGTACATGCTCCATGTACATTTAGGAGTTCAGGCAGTGCGGCTTCATTGATATGCATGGTACGCTTCCATCCTGCTCCTAAACAGCTGCTTCTGTGCAGGACTAGTCCTGTATGGAAGGATAGTGAATCCGGGTGTATAGCTATCTCTATATACATACATAGACACACACACACACACACACACACACACACACACACACACACACACACACACACACACACACACACACACATATATATATATATATATATATATATATATTATTAGAATATCTGTCATAAGCAGCACTCTATGGTGCATTAGACTCCTAAGTCTATGATGCGTCCTATTACTACATTTGGAGTTCATGGATATCCAATTTCACAAGCATCCCAATTGTTCCATATTTGTTTGAAAACAATCAGGGGGATTTTCTCTACTTTGGCACTTCCCAACCATCTGGGATAGCTGCTAATGCAATTACTGTCACATAATAAGCAAATTGCAGAAGTAAATGCAGGCCTGTCATCCTCTGTGTCTCTAAATGTTGGTAACATTATGTTGGATGTAACAAAAATGAGACCAGACAATTGTTTCACTAGTAAGACAAATCTAGTATTATTACCAAGCTGTGATGTGAAACATAACTGGGCAATGGTCAACTGTGCATAATGCCAAAAGACTGAAGACTTGATACAAGTAAGCAAAAGTAAGGTAAAATTTGGTAAACAGTATTCCATCAAAAATGTTGAAATGTATGCTGCTGAATGCTACATTTGCAAGAGTTTTTCAGTGAATACTGTTTACCAAATTTTACCTTACTTTCGTTTACTTGGATCCAGTCATCTGTTTTTCGGCATTATGCACAGTTGTTCATTACTCAGTAGAAAAACATACTTCTGCCACATTGTCTCACTATTGTGATAGACTCTCTCTCTCTCTCTCTCTATATATATATATATATATATACATTTATATATATATGGGTCCCCTTCACATGGTCAACTTTTCAGAAAGTCGACTTTCATATGGCCAAGACCATATGATCGACTTTTGGAAAAGCTGACCATGGGGAACCGCTATCTCTGTACAGTGTAGAATGGGAAAATTCCCCTCTTCCGCACTGTAGTGAGATCTCGGAGTTGGTATATTAATGTTATGGGGGGTTTACAGTTTAAGGTAAGTGTTTGTTGTGTTGTATGTGTTTATTTTACATGGTCTGCTTTCCAAAAGTCGATCATATGGTCTCTACCAAATGAAAGTCGACTTTCTGAAAAGTCGACCATGTAAAGTAGATATATATATATATATATATATATATATATATATATATATATATATGGATATATATATATATATATATATATATATATATATATATATATATATATATATATATATATACATAGAGAGAGACAGACATGCATATAGGCTCATAGGCATGTACTACGCTAAAGACCAATGCGGCCTTTTTAAGCTTAGCCTTGCATTCCAAATCTCTGACACGTTTCAGTACCCTTGGGAGGTAAACCATTTACAAGCAGGGTCCTGGGAGATGAATCACTTTCAGACTGCCTGTGTCCATTAGATACATATGTGCCAAACATGAGATGAAGTTCCTGTTCCCCATCCAGTTGTCCAAGTTATACTTGAATTGGGTTAGGAAGAAATTCTGTTTCACAAGGATGAGAGGTGTGTTTCAGAGAACAGATATTCTCTAGATTACATACCTGTTTCTCCAGCAGGTCATATTTATATCACAGGCAAAGTTTAAGTCTTTAGAATGGGTAATGTTGGTGCTATTTGTTTTGCGGATATTCAAGAGGTCCATCATTGTGGGGTCTGATAATGTCTTGTATGACAGGCATGGATCTCTTGTTTTTTGATTTAGTTCTTTACTTATTCCTGGTGGATGTAGCTCATTCTATGCAGCTAGTAATATGCTTCTATACCAATTTTGCGAAGAGTTCCATGTAGGCAGCAGTGTTGTCAGGGTTTCAGGGTGGGGGGGGGCTTAAAATCTCATCAGGTTATTCCTTAAAGCTAAGAAGTTAGCCTTAGAGTAGGTCCTAAACACTCTAAGGTTAGTAGGGACTCTGGGTTTTATTTTTACTTCAAAGGATACCATTTTGTAGTTTGACCTTACCAGAGAGGGCATTACACTACGGAGTTTGCAGCGATGACTCATATCAGTGAGGACCATATCTAGTATGTTTGCTTCCCTCTTCAGTGCATTGACAATCTTGTGAAGGAAGTGTTAAGAAAATCCAGGAAGGTCTGTGCCACATTTGGTGTCATATATGATTCTAAGTTAATAGTGAAGTAATTAAAGTCACCCATGAATATGGTATTGGGTTGATGTGGGTATTGTTTGTAAGAGTGGATTTGATGCTTCTGAAAGCACTTATGTCTGCTTTGTCTAGGAGGTCTTTGGGGTTTATGAAGGTTACATTTAAGTGCCTTATATATGTGGGTCTATGAGTTGGGATGACATTTGCAGGCTTCCATTCACATGCCATGAAAGGTGGAATAGTGTCACCAGTGGCCCTGGTAGGTCAGAAAGTTTATCATGAGATGTACATCTCTCATTTAGTATTCAGACACATATTTGCCCTGATGCTGTAGAACTGTGGAAGACTGTTTTGGAATACCATGGTGCTGAAGCATGAAGACGTACAGCATCATAGTGGGCTGTCTCCATGGATGCGGTAAATGCATATGAAACATTCCAGAGGAGAGACAAATGCTAAATAGCCATGTGGTCTCATCTAGAACTGCGTGTGCTAAGGCATTTATGCAGATGAGTGGCTCAGATAATTGCTTGGCTGCATAAAGTAGCATAGCCTCTACTGGCCATCCATGTAAATGAACACATTCAAAAGCTCATGTTCGCCCATTGGTGAAGAGGGAAGTGCTGAAGAATTTAGTGGACTGGTAGTGCAGGTGATGTATGTTTGTATAAATGTATGGCTGCATATGTGAGTCTGCGTCTGCCTGGTAGGTCAGAGTAGGGAGTTAGTTATAGGATAGTGTGTGTGTGTGTGTGTGTGTGTGTGTGTGTGTGTGTGTGTGTGTGTGTGTGTGTGTGTGTGTGTGCGCGAGCGCAGGGGTATATGCTTGAATATGTGTGGGAGGAGACTTCAGTAAAAATAAGTTTGTACACTAGATGACACCAGGAAGCTTATTTAAACTATTATTGGAACTCACTTAAAAATTAATAGAGCAACAGCTTTAGCAGCAATATGCATTCTACAACAGCTCTAATGTCTGGCATTATTAACTGACTGCAAGGAAATGTAATGGAGGCAGGGACAAAAAGCTAAGAAGAGACATGGAAGACATTATCTCAATTCTTGTACATATAAGAGATATGTGGTATTTATGTGGGTGTGGGTATGCATGTGCATGTGTATGTGCATATGTGTGCATCGTGTGTGTGTGTGTGTGTGTGTGTGTGTGTGTGTGTGTGTGTGTGTGTGTGTATTTGTGTGTGTGTGTGTGTGGGGGTTTGTGCCTGTATCAATATAATGAATGAGCCACCAATGTTAACTACTGTAGGAAAGTGCTGATTAACACCAGCAGTCATTAACTACAGTTCAGGGACAAGTAAATTATCTTATAATGAGGTCTTTCCTTACTGTTGCTAATCTGTCTATGAATCACAAAATACTGCTTCAGAGAATCATTCTATTTTTATTGCAGCTCCTACCATATGCAGTCTGAATCCTCATCATGGCATTGTCCCACAGACATCCAACAGCTTTAGAACCTGTTAGACACTTCACCCTGCCACACTGCAAAGTGTATTACAATTTTTAAAGTTGAAAAATTACCGCAAGTTATGTTCTGCATTTGCTACTGGGTGCACCACATTGCAAGTACCACTCATACCAGCTTTAAAAGGTTCACAAAAAGATATACACATCTGACAGCTGTTGTGCTAGGGTCTTAATGCAGAGAAGTATATTACCATTTTTTTTATTTCAGAATGAAATAATCACACCTCATAAACTGCATGTGACGTGCGTGCACTGGCTTAATAATCAAAGAGCCTCAATCCTCACCACTAGCACCAGTGAGGGGTGTCCACTTTGGGAGGATAATGAGTACACACACAGTAAAGTAAAATTTTCCTTAAGAGGACACAGAGATCAGTCAGTTTGGGGAAGGTTTCTTCCTTTCTTTCCAGATCCCCAATAAGACTCCACCCTGGCACAGCTATAGGGTTCAGATCTCAGGCAAATAGTCAAGCCAAAACCTCCAGTACCCACTCTGTTCAACCAGTGCTTCGTGTCCCTGCCCAAGTAGATGACACACACACACACACACACACACACACACACACACACACACACACACACACACACACACACACACACACACACACACTTTGAGATTTGATTTATATACCAACACACAGACACTCCTGGGGAAGGCTGGCACAGGTTCACTAGCTATGGCCCCTTCTACCCAGGCTAGATACTTAGCCCCACCCAGCTGCTCTAGGGCTTCATCTGTCCTAGGCATGGGGTAATCATCTGACTCTGTGTGATTATTTAATTTCCTGTCGTCCACACAGAACCTCGTGCTGCAATCCTTCTTTGGCACCAGCACCACTGGGGAGACCCAGGGACTGTTGGACTCCTGAATTACCCCTAGTTCCAACATTTCTAGTATCTCTTCCCTCAGAGTTTGTTTGACTCTCTCAGTCACCCTATAAGGGGCCTGCCTAATGGGCCTTTGGGGTCCTGTATCTACCTGGTGCTGCACCAGGTGGGTGCACCCTGGTTTCCCAGTAAACATGTCCCTGAACTCCTGTAACACTGCTCAGATTTCTTGATCCTGGGTAGGAGATAGCTGCTGGGACATTGCTACCCCTTCCCACTGAGGTGTCAGCCAGAGCCTCACTGAGGAGATCAGTCACCAGCAATCCACTGCAAATACTCAGCACAAGAGGCTCCCTATTATGGTAAGGTTTCATCATGTTAACATTGTACAATTTGTGCCCCTGCCTCCTGCCTAGCAGTTCTACCATGTAGTTAACATCACAGACCTTCCTTATCACCTAGTAGGACCCCTCCTAAGCTGCTTGCAGCTTGTTGTGTCTGTCAGGAATGAAAACCATTACCTGTTGCCCTACAGCATACCCTCTAGCTTAAGCATTCCTGTCATACCATAGGTTCATAGGTAGGTACTAGGCTATCAGCCTGAGTGCCTATGTAAGACTAGCCAGCAAGGTTCCCTGGCTTACACCACCCAAGAAAGTTATTTTCCTGTGTCACTGTTGAGCAGAGACACAGAAGTGATCCGTGGGGTGTATTTCCTATTTCCCATCCACTCATCAAGATTTTTCTTGAAGAGTGCTAATGAAGAACTTTGCTTGACATAGATGGGTAGCCTGTTCCAGAGTATGGGAAGTCTCTGGGATAGGAATATATCCCTCCCACATTTCCTGTTTATTGTGGTAACAAGGTTTAGGTCCCTAGACCATGTAGCTCAGAGGGACTGGGATTTCTTTAGGTGTAGCATGTCCAACAGCTCTGGGTTTGACATAGCTTTATATGTTAGGCAGAGATCACCTCAGAGTAGGCGATATGCTACGGAGTAAAGCTGGAATTTTTTGAGACGGTCAGTGTATGGCATCTGTTTGAGGCCAGTAATTCTCTTTGTGAGGAACTTCTGTGGCCTTTCCAGCTGCTGCAGATGTCTTGTGAGGTACATTCAAAAAGGGGCATTGTACTCTATAATGGGTCTAATGAGTGTCGAGTAGAGGGGAACAATGACCTCTTTTTTCCTGGATGAGAACCCCTTTATGATGATGTGTGCCACGTAGAAGGATGTCCTGACTACTGTGGTGATGTGACTTATTACACATTCAGTGTTAAGTAGACTGCTGTCTATGTAGTAGTTCATGGGTACAGAGTTTTTACCAAAGGGGATGACAATGCACTTTTTGGCATTGAGCCTGAGGCCATGGCTCTGACACCAGGCATCTGTCTCAGCGAGGCCCTTCTATAGGATTTCCACATCATTTGGGGACTCGACTATGGTTCCTAGTTTGCAGTCATATGGGAACTTCATTAGCCAGAGGCCTTCTGTGTTAGCCTGTACTTCAGAGAAGTAGAAGCCAAACAAGAGAGGTCCCAGGACTGAACCCTGTGGTACTCCACTTGTCACTGGTTTGAGGTCAGATTTGGAGTGTGCAACTTTTACAGTGTGGGTTCTGTCAGTGAGCCAGTTGGCAACCCATCTTGTGATGTAGGGATTTGTGCCTAGCCTAGTGAGTTTAGCTATAATTGCAGAATGGGGGATGGTGTTGAAAGTCGATCAGATTTAGGAGGCATGATCTGCCTTTCACAAACCCGAACTGGGTGGGATCCAGAGTTTGGAGGTTACCAATGTCTTTGTTTGAGTTCCATGATGATATGTTCCATGGCCTTGCAGACCAGGCTCTTCAGGCTAATAGGGCGATAGTTCCTGGGATCAGTGGTGGCTCTCCCTTTGTGGAGTGGGATAACTGTTACTGTATGCCATTTAGTGGGCACAAAGCCTGATGTGAAGCTATGATTGAACATGGTGCTTAGGTGGGGAGCCAGTTCATTCTGAAGTTCATGTAAAATGCAGCCTGGGATGTTGTCCGGTCCCATGGATGCTGTGTTTTTGGCTTTAGAGAGTGCAGCTTTTACTTGCGTAGTTGTGATTACAGGGACTCTGCATTCTTCCTGTATAGATATGGGCCTTTTAGGGGGTGGGGGTGGGGGGGGGTAAAGTTAGCACTGAACCTATCAGCCAGGATGTTGGCAATATCAGTTGGTTCTGTAATTTCCGTGCCATTGTGCTGTAACTCAGAACAGATCCGGGTGTTGCCATTGAGATTCTTGACATAGCTATAGAAAGTTTTGTGGTTGTCCTTAGAATCAGTGGTTATTTTGTTTTTGTAGCTAGCTTTGGAGGATCTTATAAGGGATCTCAGCTTCTTACTGAGGCTGACCAGGGAGCTCTTCCACTCATGTGATTTTACTCTCTTTTGAAACAATTTCTTCCTTCTGTTGTATAGTTTGTTTATGGCAGGGGACTACCAGATTGGCTTCCTTTTTTTTTTTGGAGGATAGCGTCTTGCTTCTGTTTGGGATAGCATGATCCATACACTCATGTAATTGCTTATAGAGTGCATTTGTGTAGGATTCAGCAGTCATAAATGTATTGTCCATTTGCATGGGTGTCATGAAGTTCACCACTTCTGTTTTAAGAAGCATGAAGTTGGCTTTGGAGAAATTTTTTACCGTGGTTTCCTTAATGGAGGTGGGGGCAGGATATGGATATCAAGGGTGATTAGCTTATGGTCAGATCGGACCAATGAGGAGTTGACTACAGGGGTGGAACACCGGTCACTCATGTTGGTAATGACTAGGTCTAGGATATTGTTGCCCCTGGTGGGGGTGTGGATAAGTTGAACCAGGGCATTGGAGTTTATGAATTCCAGAAAGCGTTGTGTGAAGGAGTTGGTACACAAGTAGTTTTCCTAGTTAAGGGTGGGGTAGTTGAAATCGCCCATTATTAGGGTGCTTGGTTGAACCCTAATATTTTCCAGTACATCAAGAAAAGAGGAGTGGGAATCTTGGGGCATGGTGGGGGATCTGTAGCAAGCTACAATTTGGATTGCAGTTTTGTCCAGAGTTAGTTGCACTTGGATAACCTTGGATGTATTATGCTGAGCAACTAACCTGGAGGTGTGGATATACTTAATGAATACGGACACACCTCCACCTTTGGTGTTCCGGTCCAGGTTACATGGCCGAAAAGTGTGGTATGAGTTATAGCTTGGTAGTGCAGGAGTGCTCTCTGGAGCCTTGAACCAGTTCTCAGTTACTGCACATATATAAATGTTTTCCATTTTAAGGAGTACCTCGAGTGAGTACATTTTGAGATTTAGACTTCTAGCATTGAGTAGCATTACCCTCAGTTTTTGCTTGCCTGTTCCTGTTACGGTGTTGAATTTGTCATTTAAACCTTGCCTAAAAAAGGCACTATAGGGACGGCAAGAGCCTTAGCCAGTATTTGGAATCCCAGGGGTGACATGTGCAGGCCATCTCTGGCAAAGCATCTTGGCCTGTCGACCATGTCATCCCAAGCAGACAGATATTGGATCCCCCTAGAATGATGCCAGAAGCTCAGCCGATTGTTAAAATCAATCATTTTGTCCTTGTACTATGGTATCATGCTGGGCGATGGCAGAATGCTACTCAGGGCTAGGGTCATACTTGCCTGGGCTACAAGATTGGAGAGGTCTTCCATGCCTCTTTTCATGTAGTCCAGGGAGGTACTTCTCAGGTTATTCACACCAAAATTGACAAAGACAGTGTCATATTTGTACTTCTGGAGTGGCCTGAGTGCACGGGTTATGTGGTGGATCCTGGCACCCAACAGGCAGCTGACAGTAACCTTCTCCTTGTTTAGCCTGGTGAGTGGGACATCAGTGTGCCTGACTATAGAGTCACCTATGACTAGTGTGTTGGATATGTTGTTTTGCCTTATTGGCTGTGGTTGAGTGGCACACTCAGTCTCTGGGCTATGTGTCATTTGGGTTGTGTTGGGGGGTGTAAGTTGCTTACGTTTCTGCTGTGGTGGTTTCTGTTGCTTGGGCAGATTATTACTGAGAGCCTCCATGAATGTTTTTGTGTTTCTATGTGTGGATTTTGGTGGTGTAGATTCAGTGAGACTATGTGATAAGTGTGGTGTGGTGCAAGTGTTTACTTTCTCCTCTTGAATGTCAAGTACAGTCTTGGTTGGAGAGAGCTTTGTCTCCAGTTGGGTTAGATAAGTGCATCTCTCACAGGTTGTAGTGTTTGGTGGTAGGAGGAGAGGGCTGTCTGTGTACATGAGGCAATTTCTACATTGCCCCAAGATGCCCAGATTCGTCAGATAGACAGGAGAGAACACTGGGAGCTGACCCTTGGACATGCCTGAATAAAAAACTATTTTCCTCTATATAAGTGAGGAAAGTGAGTACAAGTGCTGTTTTTCTCTAAGCAAGTGAGAAAAGTAAGTGTAAAAACTGTTTTCCTCTAGGTAATGAGGAAGGTTTAGTGCTAGAGTAATTAGTAGCTTATTTAGTGCTTACAACAAGTTCTGAACAAGTGCTGAGCATGAATAAGCAAATACAAGTGCTAAAACTACGAATATGCATGTGCACTAGACTAGTTACAGGAAAGAAACAAGTGCAAATGCAGGCTTTCAAATCAGAAAGTTGAGAGAGATGGAAAAGATTGCCCAGACAGCCAATAACTACAGTTTCTGGGCCAGAGCCACTCCTTATGTAGTAGACAGGTTACCTAGTGCTTACCACTCTCGCTGACAAGCTAGAAGGCTTCCCTCCAACATAGAAAGGCTTGGGGGGCTCAGAAGCTTACATACAGTCCTGGATACAACACATCTGTATCTGGACTACACTAGTTACAGGAAAGGTAGGAAACAGGCTTACAGTTTTTTTTTTTACAGAAAAGTAGCTAAAACCGCAGTAAAAACAATTCAAATGCAATGCAAGCAAGCACACTTGAGTATGTAGCAATATTAGACCAAACACAGTTTAAAAAGTGGAATTAAATTAAAAATGACTAAAAACAAGTGCAGAATGAGTGTATTAGGTAAAATGTGATAAAAAGATGGGACTGGGGGGAGCATCCCAGATCAAATCTACAGTAGGGCGGGCAACTGAAAAAGCCACAAAATTTAAACAACAAACCAGAGATATGGAGATTGGGTGGGACAAAACACTTTCAGCAAAGATCTGAAAAACTATACAGTGAATCAAAAATAACAGTGCACAACTCTGAATAAAATTAGTCCAGCAACAATTTACAGTACACAATTCTGAAGAAACAAAAAATATACTTGGCTCTGCATATTTCCAGATAGTTTGAAAATAGTCCTGTTGGGCACAGGTTCCAGCAATGACATGCAGGCTGTTAACTAAGAGGGGCTATTATTATGCAAGTAATCCTTCAGGTAGTCAGATAACACAAGCTGTAAAAAAACAGTTATACCAACTTAAGACACAGCAGAAAAAAGGGAGAGGTGGGACAAAACACTTTCAGCTGAGATCTGAAAAACTATACAGTGAATCAAAAATAGCAGTGCACAACTCTGAATAAAATTAGTCCAGCAACAATTTACAGTGCACAATTGTGAAGAGCCAAAAAATATCCTTAGCTCTGTATATTTCCAGATAGTTTGAAAAGAGTTCTGTTAGACACAGTATCCAGCAATGATTTGCCGGACCTTTTTCTGTTGTTGCACTTCTGCCAGGTTCTCCTGGTCCAAGCCCATGAGTTCCATGAGCCTTGGCCTGAGGTTTAGGACATATTCCACAACAGACTCCTTGTGGGATTCACACTCACCCTCCCACTTATCTAGAATTAATTCTAGAGGCCCTCTCACGCTATGCCCATACAGCAACTCAAAGGGTGAAAAACCCATAGATTCCGGGGGAAACTCTCTGTAAGCAAACAGCAGATGGGGCAAATATTTGTCCCAATCCCTCTTAAACTGGTCTGCAAATGCTGGTAGCATAGACTTGAGTGTAGAGTTTAAACTCGCAACAAGAGGAATAGTCTGGGGATGATGAGGGGTGGTCTTTAGGTACTTCACCCCACAGTACTTCCACAGACAAGCCAGAAGGTCTGACATGAAATTGGCACCTCTGTCAGTCAGTATTTCTTTTGGGAAACCTACCATGCTGAAAATCTCTAACAAAGCATTTTTCAGCTTTTCTGCCTCAATGGAGGACAAAGTCACTGCCTCAGGGTACCTTGTAGCATAATCTACTACCACTAGGATGTACTTGTTATCTGTGTTGCTTGTTGTACTCAGAGGCTCCAAAATATCCATAGCTACCCTCTGAAATGGCTTCTCAATCACAGGCAAAGGCATCAAAGGAGCTTTCACTTTGTCTCCTGCCTTGCCTATCTTTTGGCACTGCTCACATATCCTACAATACCCTGTTCCATCTCTGGAAATTCCAGGCCAATACAAGTTCTGCATAATACATCTCTTTGTATGTTTTATGCTGGTATGACCTGCAAAGGGAATATCAATGGCTATGGCTGGAAGTGCCAGATGGTAGGCTCTAGGAACTACCAACTGCTGTATCCTCTCACATTTTAGCTCTCCCTCAGGTGTCCACTCTCTATGCAGTAACCTTTTGTCCTAGTATACAGAATCCCTCTTCCCTTGGGAATCAGGCACCTCACTAGCTACCTCTCTCAGGCCTTGTAATGTAGGCTCTGAGAGCTGAGCCTGTCTCAACTCTCTCTTTGTAGCCATTCCTAGCTTCCCTTCCATAGGAACTCAGGCATCCTCTGACAGCGGTGCCTCACTGTCAGTCTGGGTACTACTACTCACCTCTACCTTTGCAATCTCTCTGTCCAAGGGAACATCAGTACCCGCAAGCAGCTATGGTTCACATTCAGTCTCACTGCTACAGGGTAGCTCCCTCCCTGAACCACCTCACCAGTCCTGGCTGCAAGTGTATGATCTGTTTTGGTCTCCCCAGGCTACCAGACCCACATGCTTGTCTCCAAGCCTGACTGCTTGTAACTGCATGAGCACATGGTACTGCATTATCAAAATCCTTCCCTATCAGGACATCTGCAGGGTTGTAGTTTGGTACCCCTGTTGTTTCAACACAGCCTACTATTGACATTTTGTCATTCCCACTTATTGGCTCTCTCACCTTTTATTCCCCACCTTGCATTCAAAACATTTAACCCTAGGTCCTGGATGTGTACCTGGACTAGTGGCTTCCACTGCTACTGTTAGATTCTGTTGGGGCAGTCTGAGATGCCCACCATGGGATCCCTTAGACCCAAGAGCACCACTGGGTGCCCCTTTCCTATGCAGTGATGCCTTGCTTGCTAGGTATAGGTCTCCCTTCTTCCCCAACTCATCTAAAGTAGCACATTGTCTATCAGCTAACTAGACCCTCCTGTCCTCAGGCAAAGGTCTGCCAGCCCTTTAATAGTGGTGACCTGACATCCACTCACCCACCTATAAAAATAAGTGCTTAGTTCAATAACATATTCACATGGGTCTACTTCATAACATTGAATTTCATAACATTGAGACCAAAACATCTAAATCCCAAAATGCTGAAAAACCAAAACATCAAAAACTCAAAACATTGAAAGTATGCTTCATAACATTGAAAACTACAATACATATGTAAATAACATTCTCTCTACTACAACTCCTAACTAACAAACACACTTTCTATTACATTTCTGCAGGGGGTAAGCCCCCTGGCACCCCCTGTAAATTAAATATACCAACTCCACGATCACACTACAGTGGAAAAAAGTTAATTTCCTAACCTCACACACTGAGGTTAGGAAATTATTTTTTTCCACTGTAGTGTGATCTTGGGGTTGGTATATTTAATTTACGGGGGGTGGGGGCAGATCCCCCACATGGGGGATGCAGAGGTGCTTGCCCCCTGCAGAAACCTAGTAGAAAGTGTGTTTGTTAGGTAATGTAGGTGGAGGGGATCTAATTTATTCATGCAATGTAGTTTTCAGTGTTATTAAGCACACTTTTTCAATGTTCTGAGTTTTCAATGTTTTGAATTTTTGATGTTATGGTCTCAATGTTATGAAATTCAACATTATGAAATTTCAATGTTATGAAGTAGACCCATTCACACACACTTTCATTTGCCTTGCGTCTATGCTCACAAAACGTTTTCCTATAAGCTTCAAATGTTAGCTTAAAAAAATTCTAGCAAACAATTCATTACAACATTTTAGTTTAAAAAGTCAACACCAGACAGTTTGTAATGTACATTTACAGCTTTACCATGGTGTGAAGGCTGCCAGCCTAGCCAGATAGGATTTTGTACATAATTCTATCATTTGTACATATGAATGTTGAACTACAGACTTGTTGTCTTAAATGAAAGAATATGCTGTGAAATGTGAACTTAAAACAATGTAACAACATTGCCCTTTGCTGTAAAGAAAGCTAAGACAAGCATTTCTTGTTTGTCCTTTGAAGTTCAAATTATTTCATGACTGTCTTTGATGTTTACAGTTCAGCTCCAGCCGGGCTAGATGAAGGCATCCTGCCTATTGTTTTAACTTAAGGAATAATTACTAAAATTTACATATGGAATGTCTTTTATTGATGTAGTTTCCTGCAGCTGCAAGATAACAAAATAATGCAGTTTCTGTTGGCCTGGGAACACCAGGAAAGTGAAAGAATGATATAATGTTTATCAGAACTGCAATTTTAATTTAAACAGAGAGAATCAGAAGGCATTAAGCATTTTTGTCTTGATCATCCAACTCACAGAACTCTTGTGCTCATATGTAAGTTATCTTAGACTAGTGTTTTCTTTTATAGATAGCTAGAAACTAGAAGGATTGGACTAAGTGTTTTTCTGAGATGTCAGAACTGTACTACTGAATTATTTTAAGTATTTCTGTGTGATCTCTGAACTCTTGACTAGCTCTGTGTAGTAGAATGTATTGTATTGAGGTTTTAATTATGTATTATTAAATATTTTAAAAACTTTTAACTGTGGCTGGTTTGGGTAGAGATAATTTAAGCTCTTTAGATTACTTACATGCCTTTGGTAAAGCTGTACAAAGCCACACTAATAGCTTTAGCCCTGGGTTATACTACCAATTGGATAATAATATTGTACAGTAATAATTGGACACCGTTTTAAGGGTCTTTGAGTAGCTAATAATTATTAGTGGGTGATGGCAGCTGGTACTACCGTATAGTCTAGGGAAAAGAGGCACAGCTGGAGAACCTGTGCCAGCCTTCCCCCAGGAGTGTCTGTGTGGTTGTATAAACTCTTCTCAAAGTGTGTGTGTGTGTGTGTGTGTGTGTGTGTGTGTGTGTGTGTGTGTGTGTGTGTGTGTGTGTGTGTGTCAGCTTCTTGTACAAGGACACAAAGCACTGGTTGGACAAAGAGCGTGCTAGAGGTTTTAGCTTGCCCACTAGGCTGAGGTCTGGACTGCATAGCTGTGCCAGAGGGGAGTCTTACTGGGGACCCGGAGTGCAAGGGAGTGACCAGCCCTGGCCTGACTGTGGTCTCTTTGTGCTCTTAAGGGAAATTGCACTTTACTGTATGTATTTGTTTTCATTTCCTCATATATGAGACACCCTCTCTGTTGTTAGTGGTGAGGATTGAGGCTCCTTGATTGCTGGGTCAGGGCACGGGCACAACACATGGAGTAAGGGAGTCAGGAACCATACACAGAGCCTTTCATCAACATCATACTGTTTACATACCCTCTCAGACATATGAATGAAACTATCAAAATTATCCCCCTCTATAAATTGTGGAAGAAATTTACTGACCTTTTGTGCTTCTGGGGTCCAGTTACTCTCTTCCCCATTACCTCCATGACTCTGTTGAAGAGTCAGCATCTTTTTTCATGTTTCCTCTGCCTCTCTGTCTCCTCAGCTTTCAGGCATAGCAGTTTATAGGTTCATAGGTAGGTACTAGGCTATCGGCCCTGGGGCCTATACAAGCCCAGCCAAAACAGTACCCTGGCTTTTGCCACCCAAAAAAATTGTTTTCCTGTGCCACTCTCAAGCAGAGCCACAGTGGTGATCCCTGGGGTGAATTTCCTATTTCCCATTCAATCATCAAGATTTTTCTTGAAGAGTGCTAATGAGGAGCTTTGTTTGATATAGATAGGTAGTTTATTCCAGAGTATGGGAAATCTCTGGGACAGGAATCTATCCCTCCGGCATGTTCTGTTTATTGCGGAGACAAGGTTTAGGTCCCCAGAGCATGTAGCTTGGAGGGATTGGGATTTCTTTAAGTGGAGCATGTCCAACAGCCTTGGGTTTGACAAAGCTTTGTATGTTAGGCAGAGATCAACCCTGATTAGGCGATATGCGATGGAGTAAAGCTGGAGTTTTTTGAGTCGGTCTGCATAGGGCATCTGTTTGAGGCTGGTAATCCTCTTTGTGAGGTATTTCTGCGGCCTTTCCAGTTGTTGTAGATGTCTTGTGAGGTACATACCAAAAGGGGTGTTCTACTCTATAATGGGTCTAATGAGTGATGCGTAGAGGGGAACAATGACCTCTTTTTTCTGGATGAGAAACCTTTTGTGATGAGGTGTGCCATGTAGAAGGATTTCCTGACTACTGTGGTGATGAGATTATCAAAGGAGAGACTACTGTCCACCTGTGTCCCAAGGTCTCTTATCACACTTTCGTTGTCAAGTATACTGCCGCCTATGTTGTAGTTCATGGGTACAGAGTTTTTACCAAAGGGGATGACAATGCACTTTTTGGCATTGAGCTTGAGGCCATGGCTTTGACACCAGGCATCTGTCTCAGTGAGGCCCTTTTGTAGGATGTCCACATCATTAGGAGTTTCGATTATGGCTCCTAGTTTGTAGTCATCTGCGAACTTCATTAGCCAAAGACCTTCTGTATTAGCCTGTACTTCAGAAAAGTAGATACCAAACATGATAGGACCCAGGACTGTACCCTGTGGTACTCCACTTGTCACTGGTCTGAAGTCGGATTTGGAGTCTGCTACTTTCACAGTGTGGGTTCTGTCAGTGAGCCAGTTGACAACCCATCTTGTGACATATGGATTTATACCTAGTTTAGTGAGTTTATCTATAATTCCAGAGTGGGGTATGGTGTCGAAAACCTTAGCAAGATCTAGATAGGTTGTATGAACCACCTTACCCTTGTCTACAGCTTTGGTGACTGCTTCAAAGAAGTCTATCAGGTTTAGGAGACATGATCTGCCTATTCTCCTCAGCCTGCAGATGTTGCAGTTTCTCATTTTCCTCACTCTCTAGACACCCCAGTCTCTCTGCTGCTTCTATTTCCAAATGCTTGGCCTCCAACTCAAGTTTCTTTACCTCTAGATGGATTTTTAATTCCTCTGTGGAAAGGTTGAGCTGTCCATTCTCTGAGTGTTGTGCATCTCCACGGCCAGTCTGTTCATCATCCTGGTTGCTATTCTCTGATACAACTGTGATCGAAGCTGCAAGCATGTCTTCTTTAGTCAGGTTTCCATGCACCAGTTTATTAGCCTGGCACATCTCAGTCAAATGGCTCCTTCTCAGCTTGCCATACTACTCTGCTGACATGTTTGCCTGCTTGCCCTGACTAAGATAACAAAAGAAATAAAGCAATTGTGATCTGATCTCTGAATGTTCATTGCATGGCTGATTTAGAGTACAAAAACACCTTCAGTGATCACTGTACACAAGCTACAGGAATGTACTATCCACACCACTTCAATCCAATTAATATGCAATGTGGCTAACTCACCACTATCAAACAATTAACATTTGATATGGATATCCCACCACTGCCAAACGATTAATATGTGACACCTGTGCACTGGCCCAGTAATCAAGGAGCCTCAATCCTCACTGCTAGCAGCAGTGAGGGGTGTCCACATTGGGAAGATAACATGTACACACATAGTAAAGTACAATTTCCCTTAAGAGCACACAGAGATCACAGTCAGTCTGGGGATGGTTTCTCCCTTTATCTCCAGATCCCTAATAAGACTCGACACTGGCACAGCTATATGGTTCAGATCTCAGCAGATTTGATTTATATACCAACACACAGACACTCCTGGGGAAGGCTGGCACAGGCTTACTAGCTATGCCCCCTTCTGCTCAGGTAATAAGGTAGTAATCACTGCCACCAACTACTCTTATCAGCTAATCTAAAGGCCTATACCAAAGGGTGTCCAATTCTACTTTGCAATCTTACTGTTATCCAATTGGTAAGTGTGACTGAGACTTGAAAGCTATTTAGGAGTGGCGTACACAGTATCAACAAATACATGCAAGTACTCTAAGAGCTTAAATTATCTCTACACAAAACAGCCACAGTTAAAAGGTTTGAATATAGTTAATAAATAATAAAAACACAAGACAATACTTATTAATACAACACAATAACATTAGAGAGTTCATAAATCACAGTAAATACTTTAAAACAACATTGTAGGACAGTCTTACATAAATATAGAAAATAGCTAGACTAATCTTACTATTTCTGTCTATCTCTAAGAGAAATCACTGTTATAAATATTTTACTTACAGAGCAAGGCACATTGCTGGTGAGTTGTTGTCAGCTTCAGAGCAAAATACAAAATGCTATCCTTTCTTTCTGAGATAGTCCTTAAATTGATAATACATATTACTGCTGAGTCATTTCAGATTACATCATTCTTGTCACCTCTGCTGAAGTTTCCCAGGCTCACAGAACTTAAAATGTTAGCATTTCTTTTTGATCTGCACCTGCCAGGAAGCCACAGCAATAAAAGGCACTTTATATGTGAAACCTCGTAATTATCTATTTCTTAAGATAATAGAAAGTATTTCTAGCTGCAGACATCCTGTATCCTAGCTTGAGATCACACATAGTCATAAAATCCTTTACTTATCAGCTTTCTTCCAGCAGGGTGCACTGTGGTTACATTTTTGGAAGCTTGGAATATGACACCATTTTTTTATATTTGACAAACAAGCCTGTGGATCATATTAATATTTACAAGAACATAGAATTCTTTACAAAATTCTATCTAGCTAGGCTGGCAGCCTTCACACTGCAATAATATACTCATTTAAAATGTAACTCATGCTATCTAAATTATACAGACTAATGTAATAATATCATCAATCAGAATAAATGTTAAAGAAATAGGAGTTTTTGGATGTGATATTAAGTATGAAAGGAGATGGAGCTTAAGTATGTGACTTGACTGAATGCTGCTTGAAAGCAGCTTGTACTTAATTAATTGTAAATATGCATTGAATATATTATTCCATCAATGTCTGTGGTATTTTTCACCGTGAGCCACACAGGAAATGTTTTGCTGAGAATATGGAAGGTTCAGCTGGAAGGGCCTCTGTGATTCTAAAAAAATAACACTGAGTAGCTGTTAAATGGATGTATTTAATGCCATGCTTAATTGTGCTTTAAGAGGTAGAAAACTTCACAGCCTTGGAGAGGCCAGGAGGTTTTGAATGTCTTGTTTCTTGCTGCCATATGGGAATTAGAAAGAAAAAAATATATATCTTCAAGAGTAGACATCACGTCACCTGTTAAAGCTGAAGAGAAGCCCTGGTATTAATGTTCATGGATTCTACAGGTTCATAGGTAAATACCAGGCTAATGACCACAAGGGCCTTTATAAGCCTGGCCATGCAATTCAACCCAATTGTGTTCCTATCTGTCATGGCCATTTTATTAGGAGGTGGTTTGTTAGTTAGGAAGTTTTCACAGGTTATGTATGTGTGTGGGAAGGAAACATGTTAGTTTAGGTATTACTATTTGTCTCTATCAGACAGATGTGGTCCAGACCTGGGGTGAATTTCCCACCCACTGGTGAAGGTTACACTTAAATAGGGTTAGGGAGCGACTCTGTTTCACATGGAAGGGGAACTTATTACAGACCATGGATATCTCTGAGCCATGTATCTCTCTCACCAACATGTGTTATTTATGTCACAAGCAAAATTTAAATATTTGGATCTAGTGGTTCTGATGTTCATTTTGTGGATGTGCAAAAGGTCCATCAGATCTGGAAATGAGGATGTTTTGCTTACCAGCCATAGATTGCCTCTCAGTAACTTGGAGGAGACAGAGTACAGAGAAAGGGTTTTACGATGCTCCATGTAGGACAATGTGTTTATACCCTGGATTCTCCTGGTAAGGAACCTTTGTGGCCATTCCAACTGCTGCAAATGCCTGGTAGGGTACATGCGAAAGGAGGCATTATAGTCAATGATGAGTCGAATAAGGCCCAAATAAAGTGGCACTACAACTATTTTGGACCTGGACGCCATGCCCCTACTTATAAGTTGTGCGACATAGAATGATTTTCTTACTATTCTGCCCACATGCTGTTCAAAGATCAGATTACTGTATACATATTTTCCCAGATTCTGGGTCAACTCTTATGGGTCTGATATCAGTGGAGGAATTAGCCTGGATATCAGCAATCAGATGATGGTGGTGGTGAGCTAAAAATAATCCAGGCAATCTTGAATTCTTGACCATACTGCACCATTGGCACTGAGACAGATACAAATCTATCAATGGTATTGTACAGAGTAGTTAGTGTCTGGAAAATGTATTATTTTAGGGATGCCAAGATGAATGCCTCTCTAAAATAGGAAGCAAATGAGCAACAACTCATTAAACAATGCATGCCACCTGGTGTCAGGCCATGCCTGGTATGTATGGCTGCATACTCAATGAATGTCAGGCGCTTCTCCAGCTGAAAGCCCAAAGATGTGTTATGTTAGATCTTCACAACTTCTCTGCATGTAAAACAGATATTTTTATGAGGGGATATTTGTCTATATCTGACAGTGTAATTTCTAAAACATGAGCTTTGGTATGTAATGTGATGTCAGTTGCATATATATTAATGCCTCTGATTACCTGAAATACCTCCAAATACCATTATTATGGAATGTAAAAAGAAATGATTTGAAGATTGGCCCATAAAAAAACATACATTTATTCAGAGATAGGTTCAGATACAAAACTGTTGCATTTGACTCATAGTTATATAGGTCAGCATCTATAATAATAAGCCATGTCTGCATCCCTAGTGTTACACACCTGGAGAGAGAGAGAGAGAGAGAGAGAGATCAATTCAAGGGTTTCTGACAGATAATGTTGAATATTTTCAAGTAGAGAGGTACAATGGCTTAGTTGTGCTGCACTGCATCCAAGAGAAACTAGATGAATTTTAATTCTTTGATTTTGTTCTACAAAAAAGATTGCATTAAACTTTTCCTAAAGTACAGCTGGCAAGCTGTCCGAACATGCATGTTGAAGAAATTTGATCTCACAATATTTTAACATTAACAAGATTGTAACACCCTGTGGTATGTTGCAACATGCCTAAGAGAGAGAAAACACTAATAAAATATTTCTCTTCTCCCATTCATCTTCACATAGATTGTCATTTTGATACACCAAATTCTGTCAAACACTGGTGGAATTGTCCTCCTTGGAATTAATGGTCCTCAGAAGGTTTCAGTCATATGTTCTGTTTCCATGTTATACAGTATGTGGTCTGTTAGCTTTGTCATTGCAATTCAATTTCAGATGTCAAGTGCTTACTGCAAACTCTGATACTCCATGTTCAGTGTTATCCTATTTGTCAGCTATCTTCCTCAATATCTTAACTAGTGCCTAAAGCAATAATATTAACTTAAACATTTTCCAGCCATTGGCAAACCATTTTGGTTTATGTCTTTTGACTTCAGCAGCATTTTCAAGTGCCCATGGCAGTATTTGTTAAAGTTGTGGGTAGCTTCATCAAACATAGGAGTAAAAAGAATTGGGGACCAGTCTGCTGTCAAAAGCATCTGACTTAACGTGTTCAGTGCTGAGTGGATAATAATTATTACAGACTAGACATGCAGAGAATTTGGAAGTGAATTCATACCCAGCTTAGATGTAGGAGAGTAGTCACTTCTTTCACTGTGCATAACCAGTACTGTCTTGGTATGCAATTCTTGTGTTCTGAACAAACAATTGACAAAGAAGTGCTGTTACTTAAGATGGAGTCTGATATGAAAGAAATGAAGATAATGAAAATAATGACGACATTTCAATATTTACAGTAGTCCTTAGCCTAGTCTGGTTCCTCTTGTAGTCCACAGCCAACAACAGTCTCATGTATGTGAGCTAAAACAGATTGCAGCAGAGGACTGTTTGTGCCTTACCAGAAACAGCAACCAAAGGTAGAGATTGCCATAGAAACAACAAAGGTAGAGAGTGCCACCACGTTCCTGCTCCTTCAGTCTTGAAGGGGAAGTATATGGTGAAAGTAAGTCTCTGACAAAATGTTATTATATATTGATACCACATAATCAGCTATGGTAGGATGGTTACCCCTGTAGGTACTATTGCCATGGGCTTAAATGTCTTGGTCTAAGGGCTTAAACCATCTCTCAGCAGTGGCATACACATTTTTCCTAAATAAGGAGGTCTAGTTTCTGATTTATTACAATTTGTTGAACATGTGTACTGGCAGGTGTATGGTATTAGACTACAATATATGCCATTTGACGTGTGGATGTGCGGCATATCCATCAGGGCAGCAGCCTATATGATACAGAGTACAGTGACAGGGCTTTCAGTCTGTCCATGAAAGTCATGGTTTGGAGGCCCTGTATTTTCTTGGTGAGAAACCTCTGTGGTCTCTGCAGCTGCTGCAGGTGTCTAGTGAGGTGCATTCAGAATGGGGCATTGTATTCTATTAATGGTTTGATAAGGGTCGAGTACAGTGGTGTTATAACATCCTTAGACCTGGATGTGATTCCCTTACTTATGAGATGTGCAACGTAGAAGGCTTTCCTTACCACTGTGGAAACTTGGTTGTCTAAGTTCAGATTGCCATCTACCTGTGTCTCCAGATCTCACACCACTGAGTTTGAACTTAGGGGGGTGCAGTTAATATTGTAAATAAAAGGAATTCCGCTTTGCCAAAGGAGATAATAATGCACTTTTTTTGCATTTAGCTTTAGACCATGATTTTGGCTCTAGTCATTTGTCTGTGTTAGCCCCTCCTGTATATCTTAACATTATTGGGGTCTCAATGATTGAACCCAATTTGCAATCATCAGTGAACTTGGTAAGTCAAAGGCCATCTACTTTAGCCTGGACTTCTGAGAAATAGATTCCAAACAATAGAGGGTCCAGGACAGTACAGCACTGGTGATGGGTCTATGTTAGGTGGAGTCACCAACTTTGGCAGTATGTGTTCTGTCGGTAAATTGGCTACCCATCTAATGACATAAGGGTTAGTCCCCAGCTGGGAGATTTTTCTCAATAATACCTGAGTGAGGAATTGTGTCAAAAGCCTTGGCTAGGTCAAGACAGGCAGTATGCACTCGCTTACCTTCTTCCAGGGCTTTGATGAATTTCGTGAAGAAGTCTACTAGGTTTAATAATCTTCCCTTAATGAAGCCAAACTGGGCTGGGTCTAGAGTTTCAAGGTCACCTATGTCCTTGTCGATAAGGTCCATGAAGATTCTTTCCATGGGGTTGCAGATGAGGCTGGTTAGAATTATGGGTCTATTGTTCCCAGGTCAGTTGGTGGCCCCGCCTTTGTGCAAGGGGATTGCTGTTGCTGTTCCTCACTCTACTGGAACAAAGCCAGTTCTCAGGCTATGGTTAAAGAGAACACCAATTGGGTCTACTAGGTCCTGTTTTAGATTGTTTAATAAGCAACCTGGGATGTTTTCTGGTCAAATTGAGGCAGTGATTTTGGCCTTGGAGAGTGCAGATATGACCTGATCTATAGAGATACTAAGCAGAGGACTGGTGCCAAGTATGCTTTGAGTTATGGCTGGGTGGGACAGGGGGTGAAGTCTGTGCCAAATCTGTCAGCTAGCAGGTTGGCAATGTCCTCCAATATGATATGATTGGTACCTTCTATTATCAGTTCAGCACATAGCTGGGCATTCCCTTTTAGATTTCAGACATAGTTAAAGAATGCCTTATGGTTATCCTTAGCTAGGGATGCTATTTTACCTTTATAAATAGCTTTGGAGGACTTTGTAAGATTTCTGATTTGCTTGTTCAAGCTGTGGAGAGAACTCTTCATCTGCTGAGTCAGTTCCATCTTGTTTTTAGACATCAGTTTCTTCCTTTTGTTGTATAATCTTTTATACTTGAGGTCCACCAGGGTGTTTTTTTTTTTTTTGAGAGGACCTGGTTTTAATCCAGTCAGGCACAGCCAAGTCTATACAGTTGCTTAACTGTCTATACAGTGCATATGTGTACTCCTTTCCATAGGAGTCATTGTTGTCTGTGATTGCAGGGGGTATAACACTTTTTATACCATCACTTAGTGGGCTGTAGTTTGTTTTGGAAAAGTTTTTGTTTAGATTTTTGCTACTGTGGTGGTGACAGGTTCAATAGTTACTTCGAACGAGACTAATTTATGGTCTGACCTTAACAGGGAGGGCATCACACAGGGGGAGTGCAATGACCCCCCCCCATGTTGGTGAGTACCATATCTAGGACATTTTAGACCCTTGTGGAGGTGCAGATTACCTGTCCCAGAGCATTTGTACTGACAAAATCCAGAAACATCTGGGTTAGCATGTTCATACTCATGTATGTCACTCAGCCAGTGGAAGGAAATGTCCCATGAATAAGGTATTAGGCTGTATGGCAAGTGACTCCAGTAAGTCCAGGTAGGTGGTGTGCTTTTCTTGGTTCATTTTGAGGGACCCTATAGCAAGCAATGATGTGGTAGGGTATTTTGCCTATAGTTAATTGGACATGGAGTAGTTTGAGAAAGTCATACTGTCTGACCAGTCTTGAGGTATACTTGGCTTTAACGAAGATGGATACACCTCCACCTTTGGTTCTTTCACACTCATTTTGAGCTCTGAAACTGTTGAAGGTATTCTAGCCTTGCACGGCTGAGGTGCTATTTGCAGCCTTGAACCATATCTCAATGACTGCACAGATATCAGCATTTTCCAAGGTGAGGCATGCTTCCACGGAGTGCAGTTTCATGTTTAGACTCCTAGCATTAAGCAGCAGAACCCTGAGTTTGTCTCGAGTGAATTTTGTTACGTCCAAAATTTTGTTGTTTTGATATTGCCTAAAAAGGCACAATGGGGAAGGCAAGCACCTTTGCCAGTATCCGAAAGCCAGAGGAGACAGGCGCAGACCATCTCTAGCAAAGCAGCAAGGCCTGTTTATCATGTCTTCCCAGGCTGACAGATACTGGATCCCCTTGGACTGGCACCACAAGCTAAATCAATTGGTGAAGTCAATGATTTTTTGTTTATATTGTGGCATTATCCTGAATGAAGGTATTATGCTGCTTAGGGCTAGAGTCATGGCTGCCTGGGACGCATAATCTAAGAGTTAAGTCATGTCTCTCTTCATAGCATTCAGAGGTACATCTCAAGTCATTCACCCCAACATGGACTATGACAGAGTCATAACAGTACTTGTTATTGAGTGACTTGAGTGCATGTGTGATTTGATGGATCCTAGCACCTGACAGGCAGTTGATCATGACCTTCTTCTTGTCTACACTGGTGAGGGGGGGCATCTTTGTGTCTCACTATGGAGTTGCCTATGACCAAGACATTAGGTTTTGAGGAGTTGTTCCTTAGGGGCTTATTTGCTGAGACACTGGTGTATGTGTTGTATTTGACATAGCAGTCTGTGCAAGTGGTTTACGTTTTGGAGGGCTCTGATCTTTTGTTAGGCTTCTAGCGAGTTAAGTACTAGGCTAGCTGCCCTTGTTGACCATTTTAAACTTAGCCAATTTCCTTTCGAAAGATGAAAACCAAATGCTGTACCTTGTGTTCACAAGGCAAACACCCTAACCATTATGCCAACCCCCAACCCTTTACTGAGTCAGCATATTGACTCATATTGCAATAGTTATGATGCTTTTGTTCATTTTGCAAGATTGTGCATAGGTTTCTAAGAAGCTGTAGTATTCCCACTTTGCGGATTTATTATTTTGGCACAAATGCTGCTTGCACACATATGAAGAAAATATTGCCAGAATGCATACCAGAGTCATTTGAGGAGGAACATATTGACAAAAGGCAAAAGTAGAAAATAGAACTGCAATGTACGTCTTGTACTTCTGATGTCTATGAGGCTTATTTCACCTGAATGACTGATATAGATGGAAAGGTTGAGGAAAAATATAAAGAAAATATTTTGATAATATTTTACTTCACTGTAGCTTCTAATTTATTGCATGCAGTGATATCAGGAGTGCAAGTTTCCATTGGTTAGAAAGGATTGATCTACTAAAGAGTCAAATGATGTGTGACTAGTGTTATGTAGCTTTCAATCTCTAGAAAGAAGCAACAAATATTGAAGCATAGTAGACAAACAGATAATATTGATCAGGAGGTAATTGCATGCAGCTGGTAATTGTTCTAGAAGGCAGTCAAGCTTATTTATTCAGGCTTATTTTTCTAAGTAGGACTTAAGATGTGTCATGTTGTCATGAATGTAAGGAAGCTGTTTTCTGATTAACACCTATAGCGGTAGCTGAGACAGTTGACATTCTTAACAGCCCCCCCCCCCCCCTTCATGGAACCAACCTACTCAGAAAAGAGACTGGAGCGAAAGAGATAAATAAATAAATAAATAAATAAATAAATAAATAACTAAATAAATAAATAAATAAATAAAGTTTATCCAAAGAGCTACAATGTTTCTGAATAGCAACTCTTTTTTCCAGTTTTACTATACGAATTAGACCAAATATCTGTACTGGATGATTAAATGATGTGTGCATAACATACTGACTTGTGAAGAATGACTGGCATCCCTTTTATGATGTCAGTCCTGCACCCTAACAGCTTGCACCAGGGCATACCACCTTTTTTGTCCCATCGTAACTGTGGCTTTGCTAACATAAGTGCATGGATACTATATTGTCAGTATTGACAGAGCATGATATACAGAAGCATTTTCATTACAACAAATGTAGAATGATACACCAGTCACTGTACTATTAACAGAAAAGATTTGTAGGTGGGTAGTAATATTCCTCATATTGGCTAAGCAGAGGGCCCCGGCCCAGTCACATCAGATCTGAATTTTAGATGACAGTAAACTGTTATAATAGCTACTGAGCAATAACAAGTAATTTATGGAAATAACTTATTAACAACAACACTTGACACTTTTCTGGTTATGTAAATCAGTCATCTGTTTACATTGTACAGTAGTAGCACATAAATATTAAATAACTGGTGTTGCTAGGGTTGTTATTAAGGGATTGCAAGCAGCTGCCAGGCATAGTGAGTTACATAAAACTGGAAGAATTACATTTTGTTGATTGCTATTTCATCAGAAACTAAAATATCATGCACATTAGATCATCTCTTCATGGTACTGATGTCACCATACATAGGTCATTACTGTATCAAAAATGTTTTAATGCAAAAGATTAGTTCACACAACTTGGACAAAAGGAACTTTTTCAAATATTTCCTCTCTGAGTTTGCACAGCCCTGGAGGTAGTATACATAGGAAAAGGGTAGGGGAAGATCCTGAATAATAATAATAATAATAATAATAATAATAATAATAGTAATTATTATTATTATTGTTGTTGTTGTTGTTGTTTTTTTATTATTTTGCATTGCTCTGAGTGTTCTTTTTTTCTATATGAATACTTAAGGTACCGTTTTTGAGTTTTTGACATGTTTCATTTACAGTTACAAAGTTTTTGTGTCTTGCTTAAGAAAGATCCAAAATCTCGCTACAGATCCAATAAAACTACACGAGAGAGCTGCATAACAAAAGCACAGCAATGTTTCAGGAATAAGAGATGATTAAACTAACGTTTCATTCACTATTTAGTTCTGATTTCAGGTTAGTGCTGAATTCAGGGCTGTGTTACAAGTTTCTGTGTTTGCCCATACCTTACTTGGATGGAAGGAAATTTCTCTGTTCACTGTGAGAGAGGGAGCTTTGAGCAGCCTATCTGTCCCTGAAGAAGTGGTTTCAGCCCAGAAATTAGTAGTTTATTGGACATTTTGGGCTAATTTCTATCTCTTTCATTTCCCTGCTATAAAACCTGCATTTGCAAGGTTTTGCGTGCCGGGCAGCACCAGTTAGTTAGGGTATACCTATTCCCGGCTCCACAAAGCCTACTCTTCCAATTTTCCCTTGGAAATAGACAAACTTTCAACTTAAGCACTCAAATCATTCACTTCTCATCCTGGCACTTGCTCAAAACTCATAGCAAGCGCTAATAAAGCTTAACACTAGACCCCCCTATACTGTACAGAAGGACAAAGCTCTCTATTCGACCTTACCAGCCAATCAGTAAAACAGTTCACTGTACCTATCCAGGCATGTCCAAAGGGCAGTTTCAGGTGTACTCTCCAGTCCAACTGGTGAATCTGGGCATTTTGAGGCAAAGTTACAATTGCCTCATGTACATAGACAACCCTCTCCTCCTTCCACCAAACACTAATACATGTGAATGATGCAATTATACAGCCAAACTGGAGGCTAAGCTCTCTCAACCCAAGACTGGACCAGGCAGTCAAGAGGAGAAGGGAATTATTTGCGTCACACCACCAGTCTCACATAGACCTATGAAACCAGTACTGGCAAAAAAACACACATAAATACACAAAAGCATACTCGGAGGCTCTAAATAAAAATCTGCAAAAGCAACAGAGACTTCCAAAGCAGACATCCAAGCAACCTCCACCCCTCAACACAAACCGTGAAACACATACTTCACAAAACCAGTGTGCTACACAATCACAGCCATTAAGGCAAAATAGCATACCCAACACACTAGTAATAGGTGACTCTATAGTCAGGCACACTGACGTCCCACTCACTAGGCTGAACAAGGAGAAGGTTACTGTTAGTTGCCTGTCGGGTGCCAGGATCTGCCATATAACACAAGCACTCAGGTCACTCCAGAACAAGTACAAATATGACTCTGCCATTGGCCATGTTGGTGTGAATGACCTGAGCCGTACCTCCCTAGACTACATGAAAAGAGATATGGAGAAGCTCTCTGATCATGTAGCCCAGGCCAGTATGACCCTGACCCTGAGTAGCATCCTGCCCTCACCAAGAATGATACCATGGTATAGAGAAAAAATTATCAATTTCAACAATTGGCTTAGCTTCTGGTGTCATTAGTAGGGGATCCAGTGTCTGTCAGCCTGGGATGACATGCTCGACAAGCCACTCTGCTTCACTAAAGATGGCTTGCACCTGTAACCCTTAAGCTTTCAAATACTGGCCAATGCTCTTGCCACTCCCATAGTGCCGTTTTTAGGCAAGGCTCAAAAGACAAACCCACAACCATAAATAGCACAAGTAACAAAAAACTGAGGGTAATGCTGCTCAATGCCAGAAGTCTAAACTTCAAAATGCATGCACTCGAGGCATTCCTCAGTATGGAGAAAATCGATATATGTGCAGTAACAGAAAACTGGTTTAAGGCTCCAGAGAGCAGCCCAGCACTACCAGGCTGCAACTCATACCATACCTTTCGGCCACAAAACCCGGACAGAAATACAAAAGGCGGGGGAGTATCCGTATTCTTCAAGGATACCCACACCTCCAGGTTAGTGGCACAGCATGATGCTTCAGAGATCATCCACGTGCAACTAACAATGGGAAAAACTGCTATTCAAATTATAGCTTGCTACAGATCACCCACCATGTCCCAGGACCCTCACTCTGGTTAGATCTAACCATAAACTAATCACTCTGGATATCCACATTCCGCCACCACCCCCGGTCAAACAAACAACCATGAAAAACTTTTCAAAAGCAAACTTCACCTTACTTAATACCGAGGTGGGAAGTTTCAAAGCCCCCATGCTAAAAGATAATGCTGTCCAAGCTGCAAAATCTTTTACTAATGCACTCTATGGGCACCTACAGGATGCATGGATCATGCTATCCCAAACAAAACCAAGACTCACTCCTCCAAGATAAGGAAACCAGTCTGGTGGACCCCTGTCATAAACAAGTTATACAATAGAAGGAGGAAACTAGTACAGAAAAGAGTAAAATCCCAAGAAGGGAAGACATCCCTGATCAGTATCAGCAAGAAGCTACGTTCCCTCATAAAATCATCCAAGGCTAGCTTCAAAAGAAAAATTGCCATGGACTCAGAAGATAACCACAAGATATTCTATAGCTATGTCAAGAATCTAAGTGGCATTTCTCAGATCTGCTCGGACTTAGTGCAGAATGGCACAAAATACACTGAACCGACTATTATAGCCAACATCCTGGCAGACAGTTTCAGTGCAAACTTCACCCCCTCTCACCCCCAGAAGGGCACATAACTATACCACTAGAATGTAGTGCCCCTGAAATCACAGACACTCAGGTAAAAACAGCCCTCTCCAAAGCCAAAAACACAGCATCAATGGGACCGGATGGTGTCCCAGGCTGCATCCTACATGAGCTCAAAGATGAACTAGCCTCTCACCTAAACACACTGTTTAAACTCAGCTTCTCCACAGGCTACGTGCCCACAGAGTGGTGCACACCAATGGTTATTCCACTCCACAAAGATGGAGCCACAATGGACCCTAGGAACCATCGCCCTATAAGCCTGACTAGCTTGGTCTGCAAAACTATGGAGCGCATCATCATGGATCTCATTGACAGAGACATTGGAAACCTCCAAACACTGGATTCTACCCAGTTTGGCTTTGTTAAGGGCAGATCATGCCTCCTAAACCTGGTGGACTTCTTTGAGACAGTTACCAAGGCTATAGATGAGGGAAAGGTGGTCCACACAGCCTAACTAGACCTCGCAAAGGTCTCCAACACCATTCCCCACTCGAGTATTAAAGACAAGCTCACCAGCCTGAAAATAAACCCCTACATCATGAGATGGGTTGCCAACTGGCTCACGGACAGAACCCACATGGTAAGAGTTGCAGGAGCTAGGCCTGACTCTAAACTGGTTACAAGTGGCGTTTTCCAGGGGTCAGTCCTAGGACCCCTCCTGTTCGGCATATACTTCTCAGAGGTACAGACAAGCACAGAAGGACTATGGCTGACCAAGTTCGCAGACAACTGCAAACTAGGGGCTATAATTGACTCTCCGGCTGACACAGACATCCTCCAAAAGGGTCTCACTGAGACAGATACCTGGTGTCAAAACCATGGCCTCAAGCTAAATGCCAAAAAGTGCATAGTCATCCCCTTTGGAAAAAACAAAGTACCCACAAACTACCACATAGGTGGTAGCCCCCTAAATACAGGAGATGTAATAAGGGATCTGGGGACCCAAGTAGATAGTAACCTCTCCTTTGATAATCACATTGCCAAAGTGGTTAGAAAATCCTTCTATATGGCCCACCTAATTACAAAAGGGTTTGCATCCAGATCGAAAGAAGTCATTGGGCCTCTCTATGCATCACTCATCAGACCCATCATAGAGCACAATGCCCCATTTGGGATGTACCTTACAAGACACCTGCAACAACTGGAAAGACCACAGAAGTTCCTCACCAAAAGGATCACTGGCCACAAGCAGATGCCCTATGCAGCTTGACTGAAGAAACTCCAGCTGTACTCAGTTGCATACCACCTACTCAGAGGTGATCTCTGCCTGACGTACAAGGCCATGTCCAACCTAGAATTGATGGACATGCCCCACCTAAAGAAAACCATACCCCCTCGAGCCACACGCTCTAGGGATCTAATCCTCACCACAACAATAACTAGAACATGCAGGAGGGATAGATTCCTGTCCCAGAGACTTCCCATGCTCTGGAACAAGATTCCAATCTACATTAGGCAAAGCTCCTCGCTAACCCTCTTCAAGAGAAACATTGACGAATGGATGGGAACAGAAAGTTTACCCCGGGGATCACTTCAATGGCTCTGCTGGACAGAGGCACAGGGAACTAATCTAAGGGGGCGACAAAAGCCAACACATTCCGGCTAGGCTTATAAATGCCTTCTGTCAGATAGCGTAGTACCTACCAATGAACCTATGAATATGTTTCCACTACTGTGCTCTCCATTAATATTGTTTGTATTAATATAACTGCTTTATTTCAATATAGATGCATTCAAAATTCAAGCCATCACTGTTAATGTCTATTATGGCAGTTGTCACAGTGGGTTAAGACTATGAGATGTAAATATTGCCTCTGCTTCCATTTACTCACTGTGTCACTCTGAGGAAGCCACTTAATGAAACAGAAACACAAGGAGCTTCCAGTGTCAAGAAAGCAAGAATCATTTTGGTTCTAAGTTACTTAACCAGCTTCACACTGAGCAACTGCAGTTCAGACTTGCAATAGTTGCTCCTGAGGCTTAAAAATCTTAGCTTGAGCCATATGATTTCCATTGCTATCCTTCCAAGACTATATGCACACAGACATTCGCACACACACTCGCACACACACTCGCATGCACACTCGCATGCACTCACACATACACACACACACACACACACGCGCGCGCACACACACGCGCACACACACATGCACATGCACACGCACACGCACGCACACACACAAACACACACACACACACACACAAGCACACACACACACACACACACACACACACACACACACACACACACACACACACACACACACACACACACACACACACACACACACACACACACACACACACACACACACACACACACGCACACACACACACGCATATGCACACACACACAAACACACACACACACACACACACACACACACACACACACACACACACACACACACACACACACACACACAAGCACACACACAAAGTGTTTTCTAGGAAGCATAAATGATATCTCTCCACTACCAACATCATATTCCTAGTCTCCCTGGTAATATATTACCAGTAGACAGACTGAACTGGTACACCAGAATCACAGTTACAGTTTATTAAAAAGATAGGTGCAAGCTCCACTTAGCCTGTCACAGACTGCTTCTGTTAATCATTGTTCTCAGTGTAAACTTGGAATATGAGGTAGTCACTTTTCATTTTCTGTTTTTCATAATACAATAAATGCTCAATACTACTCAAAAATGAACACACTGATTGGACAGCCTAACCAGTGTGTCCTTTGTAAATCATGCATATACCAAAAGAAAAAGTCAGGTCAATTATCATTGGGTGACCAGAACTTCTGTTGGCATACACTGAGGGACAAAGTAAAAAGAAAAATAGGTATGTTCTGCAAAAGTAAAACAGAAACCTACATGATTGTCCTTGTATGTTTGAACTGTCCCTCATAAATCTGTTTTTTAATTGTCAAAAAAAAAATGCAACAGAGTTTTTGTTTTCTCCACCCTTCTTCCTACACTGATGTACTGTGCAAGAGTGAGAATGTAAGTCGCATACACACACACAATACCTCAGTATAGCAAAGACAATGCAGAAGACTGAACTGCCCTTATGCAATCACTTTATTTAAGGAAGGTAAGCAGTTTATTTCTTAAATAATGTAATCGTATAATAGCAATAATCCGGTCCCTATTAAAATGAAGAAAGTTTGAAAAATCGAACGGCTAAATAGTCGAATATGCAGTTACTCAAAATCAGTTTTGTGGGGGCTGTGCCCCCCACATCCCCCGATAATTATATATACCGACTCCAAGATCACACTACAGTGAGGAAAGGGCAAATTTTCCAATCTTCACTGTACTGCAATCTCAGAAAATCGATCTTGACTGACTGAATATTCAGCTTTTTAGCCGTTCGATTTTTTTAACTTTCTTCAGTCTAATAGGGACCCCAATAATCCACTCCTGTTTGTGGGTATATAAAGATTTACCACAATCCTGGATTGTTTCTTAACTGGCCAATGTATTTATGATATTTTCATACACATTTATTTTTAAAATGCCTATATAAAACAAGTCTTTTTGATTTACCAAGATAAATCAATGTCAACACGGTCTATTTGACTGACATGCTGCTATGCTTCTTAACCATGATATTTTATAATATTGTGAAAATTAACTGACTTTAAGTATCACAAACTGAGCAATTATATTCTATTAGGCCTGCATCTACAATGTCACTTCTCTTTTAGGAATATTTTCTCTAAAGCTGGGATGAAGGGTGATATATTTAAGCTAAGATTTCTACATAAAAACTTATGATGTCATCTATGTGACAGTTCGATTGATGATTTTTATCATATGTGCTATGCAAAGGTATTTGTGGAAACATTCATGTTTGTGTTTTTCTGGAGCATTAGATAGTTGTATAAGCACTTTCATTTCCTCATTAATGAACAATAAAAATACTAATTAGTTTGACACAGTCCCTAGGATTGAATACATTTTTTGTGCAGTTTCTTCAACATGAGTTGGTCAGTAAGCACGACAGCAAGAAAATGTGATTCAGGGACAAGTATAGCTGTGATGAGAAAGATCTCTTCATTGTTTCATTAACATATCTCCGAAATGAACATCTCACTGTCACTGTTAGACTTAGCCACAGTAGTATTCTGTTTACTGGCCCATGCCTCATGATAGCAAATGACACCCTATACAAACACATGCACAGGCATAGCTGGCTGAACTAGTGACCTGAGCTGGCCCCACCAATCTGCGCCATGCCTCCTTCTCAAATGTTCAGGTGACGAGCAAAAAAGCTAAACAAAGCAAAAAAAAGGCTTCTGCAAAAACTGTAGTACCCAATCCCTCTTCAAATAAAGATAAAAAAGTCCTTTCCTTCTACTGACCCACCAACTAGGTGGCCAGATATACTACTTGCCCCCCCCCCCCATCTTAGTTATTCAGGTCGTGTTTCTGTACCTTCTCCCCAACCCCCCTTCCCTACATTTTAGTAAAACAAATTAACAAAAAAAAAGTCATATTTCCTTTTAAACTGTAATAAACTGCTTGCTGCAAATGTAGCAAACAGTTGCCACAGTTTGTGTCCTGCACAAAATGCTATGGTGTGCAGATTTTGCTTACAAATAAAAGAAAAAAAAAATATTTTCTTTTTAAACTGTAGCAAACTGCTTAATACAAATAAAGCAAGCAGTTGTTACAGTTTATACCCTGTTTTTTAACAATTAAACACTAGCAAACTGCTTGCTACAGTTGCTACAGTTTAGACCACAGACGGAGTGCTACAACACTCAAGTTTGACTGCAAATGCAAGAACAGCTTTTAAAAGCTAGTGTGCATTAAGCAGCCATCAAGATCATCTGATCTTGGCCCCCCCCCCACAATGTGTGCCTAAGGCAGTTACCCCTTTCACCTGGCCCAAGCACGCACGCACACACACACACACACACACACACACACACACACACACACACACACACACACACACACACACACATAAACATAACACGCTCTCTGTCTCTCAGACATTTTCAGAAACGCATACACCCCACAGATCTCCTCATACTCACTCAGACTCGTAGAAAGACTTATCTGTTCACCCTCATACATAAACCAACATGCACACACTTATCTACAGCCAAACTCTGAAATCTCTACCTTGCCCTCCCCTTGTGCAACACAAACTAGACAGTATTGCTGTTATAAATATTCAGGATCTGAGGAAAGTATTTGTGTTCATAACCATGGCTTCACATGCAATTTTACTTCCTTTGTTTCTTAGAAAAGAAAGACAAAATTATGTATTCAGAGCATTGCTAATTATTTGTAACAGTTTATAAAAATTTTCTGTCAAGGAACGCAGAATAAAATCTAGATAAAAATGTTGCCACTATATTGTACCACAGTGTCATCTTTAATATTCAAACTTCCTTTTTAAAGTACAAAATGTCACTGCCATAATAAGTTGCAGGTGTTATAAAGCTTCTATTTGTGATTGCCATTTTCAATGTCACTTCAGTGTGTACCTGTAGCATCCTTATGATTGGTGACTGTTATATTTTATTAGACCTTATACACTGAGAGAGACCAGTAATTAAGCAAGGATTAAATATGTTAAATTACCTATATTGTATAGGGTATAGAGTTTGTTGCATAATTGCATCCTTGCTGTGAAAGCCAAAATTAAGTGCTTGCATACCTATTTCAGGTTCCTATCAGTTCGTCGAAACTTCAGCAGTTCGAACACCATATGTTCGAACTATAAAGTTCGAAAACTGATTATCACGAAGGGTCATTTCTGTGGCTTCACGATTTTCAGCACTGTGGTGGAAAGTTACGGGTCGCGTTCAAGTAAGTGTGTGATTGTGTGGATGTTAGGGTTAGGGCATGGGTTAGGTGAGTTAGGGTTAAGGCACGGGTGAGGTGGGTGTGTGATAGTGACAGACTTTAGGGTTAGGGTGAGATAGGTGGGTTAGGTTTAGGGCGCGGGTCAGGTGAGTGTGCGATAGTGACGGACCTTAGGGTTAGGGTTTGGGTTAAGGTAAGTGGATAGATAGTAGTGTATGCACAGTTTAGTGTAGGGTTAGATGTTGGATTTTAAGTGTATGTGTGTAGATTGCTGTTTTTTTGGTGTGCTTGTGTTGTGTGTGTGTTTCTTGGAACAGAGATTTTTTTTTCCTGGTAAAAAAAAATTGAAAATGGCAATCACAAATACAAACACCATATGTTTGAACTTCTGCTGTTTCAAGGAAATGATATAGACCCATTATTTCTACTGACCTGAGCTATAGCCGATTTGTGTAATGTGCTACTATTACACAGCCTGCAAGCTAGGTACATGGAATGCTTTCTGCATACCCAAAGGGATAGGAAATCATAAAACTATCTGATCATTGTTTTATCTAAATATCTGCAGAGGCTATTTAGACATATTAGTATCAGTATACTATATGATATATAAAATGTTCCCCTTAACGCAAGATAAACCTTTATAATTCTAGTTTACTATACAGTATACTGACAAATGTTGTTTAAAATGCTAGTTATACAACTGCAAATATTACACTTCTATGTGAGAAGCATGTTTATTGCTAGTCTAATTAAATATTATGCTGTTTTAGCTACTGTGAATTCTGTTCTAAATCATTTAACTTAATAATCTGTTATTCCTTAATGACTTCATATTTGCATATGTCTACAGCACTGCTTGTAGTACAGCTCCGGTTTTGCTAGTTATACACAGTTTTCTTTAGTTTGTTCACAGCTTTTCACCTTTCCTTTGTCTGTAGTTTGCAGTCAGAATACAGGAACATGCTAATAACTCACTTAATTATAGCCAGAAACCATGATTTTCAGATCCTGATTTATTAACACCTGCTGGAGACTTGGCATTTCGTTAATAAATTGATTTACTCATGTGTCCTCTTAACTTCATATAGCATGTTCAAAATCTGCTGAGTTTCGTGACATTAAGGTATATAACAGCAGTCACATTCTAAGCATTTTATTATTTGGTATTTCTGTACTGGGAACGTCTGAGTACCCATTTCAGAGGAGGCCCAGGGAGAAAAGCACCATAAAGCACAAGTAAACATTTTAAAGTAAATGATAGCAGTATCATTCATGCATTTGAATTTGCCCGTTAGGCATATTAATACACAGAAGAAATAAAAAAATAACAGGTACAAATATAAGGTAAAAGAGCAAAGATATTGTATCACTGGAAACATACAAGGTGGTGAGAAGTTATGCAGAGAAATTAAAGAGAGCAGAAGCATGATGTCACATATGTGACAAGCGATGCAATGAATATGGAGATGGAGAGAAATTGTGACGAGTGAAAATGATATTACAGTAAGTGAGAGATTTTCCAGATGAGTAACTTGATCAGAGCCATATAGGAATTCTTTTTGAGTGCCTTTAAGACCTGATAGATAGGGGTATTGAATTTTGATTATTAGCTACATGGTAGAGTAGAGATACTTGCTAGGATGGTAGCTAAGTAAAATGTTGTTAAGGGCTTGGCAAGCAGCACATTTGTGTTTTAAGTTATGTGCTATAATAGGCTGCATGTAGGTAAGCTGATGCAGAAGTTTAAGCAAGTTTAATTTCTGATGAGTTGTGCAGTTGTGGTTGTGGCGTGATGCATTAATTGCAGATTTTGCTGTTTCAGTATAATATGCTGCCATTTTGGATTTTAGGGAGATTTATAAGCTAGTGAGTACATTTTTTACAGACATTGATGAATTTTACATTATACACCAAAATCAGTCACAAGACTATACAGTGCTTCCTTGCCAAATTTATGTCATACAATTTATTATTTATTTGACATTGGTTTACCGGGAAATGTCCGACTGGACAAAAGTCCATTTTCAGGAGAGGCCCAGGAAGAAAAGTTCCATTAGATATAAAACCCAAAACATTACAAAAAAATAACATTGACATATTTGGTGCAGCATAAAATAGTCAAAAGTACACAACATTATCTTACACCCAAAGATAACCTAATAATATAAAACAATTTACATATAGAGCGTAAAACAGAATAATACTGAAAAGTTATGAAACAGATACAAATACATAGCAAAGTTTAGAAAAATAAATAGTGAACAAGGTATAGTAGTAGTAATAATAGTGGGGATTTTACATATAGCATAGATCCAGGAGGATAATTAACATGAGAGTAGATAGAATACATAGAAGATTCAGAGAGAATGAAGAGAAAGAGACTTCTGAGGGAGAGGGAATGAAAGATGAGATGGATTACATAAACTGAAAATGATAAGAAAGTGGTGAAAAACACAATAATGGCAAAGATGCGGTGAGTAATATAGGAAGGGTGAAGATTTTCCAGGAGGTGGACAAGAGCAGAGCCAAGACTTAGGTAGGTGAACCTTAAGAAGTTTTTTGAAATGTGCGGGGTTGGGATTAGTTAGGATGTACTGGTGGACTGAGTCCAAAATCTTAGAGATCTGATTGGAGTAAAGAGAGTCCCCATACTTGCTATTTGCTTTTAGGACTTATAGTAGAAATCTGTCAGAGGATCTCAGGTGTCTTTTATTGGTTTGAGGTTGTATTAGGTCATGGAGGGCAAGGTACTTGTCAGGTTGACAGACTATGCCATGAGCTGTTGTAAGTTGGGAAAATATTAAGAGATTGGGTAATTCTAGCCAGTTTGGTTGGAGTAGAGCAATGTAGTGATGGGATCTATATGGGGAGTTAGTGGCAAATATAGCAGTTTTATTATAGCAAGCATCTAGTCTTGCTTGGTCTGTTTTTTTTTAAGTTGGTGAAGATAGGAGAAGCTAAAGTAAGGCATACCTCTCAACTGTCCAGATTTTCACAGAATGTCAAGATTTTTGCCTCATATTTTTGGTCTGTTCCGCATAAAATTTGTGATTTTCTGGCAAATCACTAGAATGATCTGAGGATTGAAATCATTAAATAATGATATACATTTGTGTTTCAGACTTCATATCATGCTAAGACAAATTCTGTTATTCTAGCAGCTTTCTCAGTTTATAAGGGCAATATCGAACATCTGTCCCTATTTTTGGGCCCTTGCCCCCCTATTCCTTGACGTTCTGTCCAGATTTTTTTTGCACTCAAAGGTTGAGAGGTGTGAAATAAGGTAGGTAATAAGTGAACCCTAGCAAAATATTGCCTTGTGAAGTTGGTGAGGAAATGTTTGATTCTATATAGTGAGCCAAGTTTTATATGTACTTTTTTTTATAATTAAGGACAGATGAATACTGAATTTCATATTATTATCGATTGTAACAACTAGTAGCTTAGTATGAGATACTGGGGCTATAGTGATATTAATGGATGAATGTATTTGAAAGGAGGACCCAGGGCCTGAGGAGGATTTATTTGAAAATAACATTAGTTTGGTTTTATTGGGATTTAGAATTAATTGATGGTCTGAGATCCAGGATTCTACAACTGAAAAAGACTCCTGAGTAATATGTCAGAGTTGTAATGGGGGTGCTGCACATATAAGTGTGGAGCAATCTGCATACTGTATGATTGTGGCAAGATGTGTAGTGGAATGGAGCTTGTTGGTTAAGACAGTAAATAAATGCTGGCCTAGGATAAAGCCCTGAGGAGTGCTTAATGTGACATGTAGCAGAGAGGAAATATCATGCTTCCATTTGACAGCAAGTTGTCTGTCTGATAGGTAGTCATGAAAGCAAGTGAGGGTAGATAGGCTTATGTTAAGAGTTGAGTTCATTGACCCGTTATTGGTGTGATACTGTATTGACTGTTTTGTACATGTCTAGAAAGATGGAGGAAACTAGCTGTCCAGTGTTCCTAAACTGGTTGATTTTATTTGTGAAACTTAAGAGTGATGTAGTTGTGCTATGGTTAGGCAGAAAGCCATGTTGGGAATTGGAAGGAAGTTTATTAGTTAACAGGTAGTTCACAAGTTGGGAATGTATACATTTTTCTAAGATTTCTGACAGGGGATATAAAATAGCAATGGGCCTGTAGTTAGAGAGGTCTGTAGAGGTTCCATCTTTATGAATTGGAATAATATAGGATATTTTCCAGATTTCAGGAATATACTGTTCTGATATGGAGTGATTTATGAGAATGGAAACGGGATAAGAGATAGTGTCAGCAGCTAATCTGAGATGTTCAGAAGGTAGACTGTCTGCAGCAAGGGATGTGGGTTTGTTTGTTAAGCAATTTTTTTTTATTGTGATGGTTTGTACAGGTTGGAAGGAGAAGGCACTGATTTGTTTCTTTTGAAATGTTGGGAATGTTTAGAGGGGCATTGGTGTTATTTTTGTCTAGAGATAATATGGAATTAGTAAAGGACATATTAAATTGAGTATTAATGTTATCCCTAGTGTTTGTAGTGGCAGGTGCTGTGGTAGATGGTTGGTCAGGATGTAATAGTTGCTTTACCGTATCCCAGAATTTTTTAGGACTTTTTTGGTATTTTTGTTAGGTTAGGACGCAATATAATAGGATTTTTTGTCATCCTTAACCTGCTTTTTTAGCTATATTTCCTAGTCGCCAATAGTTATGCAGGGTTGTCTGATTTATGTTAGAATGGTATTGAAACCAAGCTTTGTCTCTGGTTTTGAGTAACTCCTTGGTCACTATTGTAAGCCAAGAAGCATGGTTAGACTTTACTATAATAGTTCTAGGAGGAGCTTGACTGTTTAATATGTCTAGGAATGACTTATTGAAGTATGCTATGGGAAGTGATGTTAGTGGGGTTTAGTTGCAAAGATGAAGGGTGACTAGAAATATTTGAGATGAGAAATGTTTTCTGTTACATATTTGCCTATATGAAGTATTTTTGGTGGAGTATAGGTGTTGTCTGAGCAAGAAGGTTTGTAGATGATCACTTATGTATTTGTAAGGCAGCCTGCCTAATAAGAAGGTGAGGTTTTATTTGTTAAAATTCAATCTAGTATTGATTATATGTTTTTTTTTGTCAATTCTAGCAGGGCATTGTGTTACATGAGAGAATCCATACAAGTTAGTAAAATATGTAGGGTTGTCTGAGGTATATGTTAGCCAATCTGTATTAAAGTCCGTCATTATTATAGTTTCCTGGGGAAATGCTAGGGATGACCAGTGCAGGAGATCTTCAATTAAGGTGGGCTTATTTGCAGGAGGGATATAGACTGCTATAATGGTTATATATATTTTTGGCATTAATTTCAAGTCTACTAAATAGAAGCTCGGTGTTACTGAATTTTGGAGGATTTGGTTCAAGGTTTTTAGAGTTTGAGTGAGTTTTTGTAAATAATAGCTATGCTCCCACCCTGCTTGTCTAGTCTATCCTATCTATGAATGTTGTAGCCTTGAGTAAATATTTTATTATTGTTTATCTGAGGCTTTAGCCAAGTTTCATTTAAGAGTGCTATGTCAGGAGAGTAAAGTAAAAGTGAAGAATGAAATGTATGTATTTTGTTTGTCGGGCTCCTGAGATTCATATTTAAAAATAACAGATCAGATTTTTAGAGGGAGTACTGGTAGTACTGTGAACATATGGAGTGGTGGTGAGTAAGGTCCTTGCTGATTAAGTTTGGGGCCAGGGTTTGGGTGGATATCCCTGCTAAGTTTAAGGTTAGATCTGAAATGTGATAGTGGGTATGAGTGCTTTGTAGTTTGTTTAGTATATCTGTGGAGAAATTGAGGCGTAGTAAATTGTTGCCCATAACTATATGACAAAAAAGCCACTTTGGTGGGGTTAAAGTGGTTTGTTGCTAAGATGAAGTGTATGTCTTTAGCACAGAATGTTGAGGGACTTCAGATGGTAGGAGAGAAGTACTGTGGGTTATACTGGTGAATCCTTATTGCATCATTATAGTTTAGTCTTTTTAGTAGAATTATTAGGTTTGGTCTATGGTCCTTAATGCTAAAGTTGTAAGATAGGTAGATAAATGACGGGATTTATGTTTTTAGTTTGATGCATGCTACATTGAACAGTATCAACACAAAACAAAAATAATTTAAAACAACAAAATCTCAATGAACTCATCATCACCTCCCCCCCGAAAAAGTTAACACTACCATTTTTGAAGGAGAACAAGCCTCATGCACCACCACACTCCCTGCTATATCTGTCTATCTATCTATCTATCTATCTATCTATCTATCTATCTATCTATCTATCTATCTATACATATATATGAACTTCAAGACTGCACAACTGTAGGATAAAGGAGAAATTACCTTACACCACTAACTGTTAGTCTTGGCAAAACGTGACACAGAACAATAATAAAAAAAACCCTCACTGTAATGAATAGAACATATCCATTCACCTGTAATAAGAAAAGTAACAGACTGCAAGAATTCAGCACTTTGCAACATGCATTTTTTTTCCATCAAATGCTGCAAAACAAAATACATGAGGAATGAGTCAGTGTGACAGATGGAACCCATATGAATTTACTGAATTTCTTGCTCAGTTCTCTTGACAGGTACTTAACATTTTACAGCATTAACACAACCTGGCTTGGCAGTTCTGTGGTCATGGCAGAGTAACAGTACACACATCACAGAGCAAAATAGAATTGTATATTTATTTATTTATTTATTTATTTAATTGTTTTAACTATCATTGAGGGTGTAGTACTGCATACATATTCAGTTCTATTATGCTATCTTTACATTGTTATGATTTCAACTAAACTAACCTCAGGAGTCAATTTAAAAGGTGCACACTGGAAACTATGGAGTTAGAATTGCAGTCTTAAGTACATTTCATGGATACACATACTGTTGTTATTACCTCTTTGTCATCTCAAAGAAGGACAAAAATAAAGCTTTTAAAAAAGGCAGGCCCAATTGACTTTAGTTCACATGCCTTTATTGTCAAATTTTGGCATTTTGAGATATACTCAGTTTTCATTTTTAGAACAATTGGGAACTTCAGCTCAAAATGCTTTGGGCAAAAATTTGTTTTCTTTATTGAGTTATTGCATCAGGTGTAAAAGCCCTCTGCATTTCACTAGATGTTTTTTTTATTTGTAACAAGTTATTCCTAATTCATCCACTAATAATTCTGAGGATTTAAATACAAAATAAGGGTTGTTTCATATGGAAATACTTTGTAGTTATTACCATGAACATTTGTAATGAAATCTCAAAGGGGGAATGGAGGCACAGTCTTTAAATGTGGGTCTCATGGTCTTTAGTTCATGTGGCTTTGCTGCTACACACTGACATTTTCCATTATATTCATTTTTCATTTTGGGTACTGTGAGAATTTAAGCTTAGCATTCTGCATTCATTAATGATTGAAATACTTATTTAATGAGTTGTTAATACATGAGAAGTAAACGTCATCTGAATTTCACCAGTTTATGTATACACAATTGGTTTCAGAGGCCTTTTGAATATTATTGTAAACATGCTCATCAGAAATTCACAACAACATTATTCACACGGAATATATATATATATATATATATATATATATATATATATATATATATATATATACATACGCACAAACACACACACACACACACACACACACACACACACACACACACACACATACACACACGTATAAAATGCAAAATGTCATTCTATGACAGTAAGTGAAAATGAGGTTTCACAACTGGGGTCTATCTTTAAAAGGTTATATATATATATATATATATATATATATATATATATATATATATATATATATATATATATATATATATATATATTTCTACTTCTGATGTATCAATACCTATGAAAAGAAAAGGAAGTGAGTGGATGGAATTCATTCAAATTAAGTTAGGTAGAGAATATTCCAGAATAAAAGAAAACACAAAGAGCCTATGCTGATAGCCAATAAAGTAAAGTTGAAGGTGAGTTTTATTTAGAAATATTCTTTGACAGGAGAAGTTGCCTCTCCCATATTGAAAGTTATTTAATAAATTAATCCTGAGTTAGTGGGCTTAGAAGTAAGCCATATAAACATAAAAATGTACAAAGAGAAGATGAGATTTTTTGAAAGAACAATTCAAAACATAACTAAGGTTTATGAGAAGATTACATCTTTGTCCTATTTTGAGTTAAAATATATCCACTTATATATCATACATATATAAAGGGAAGAAACTCTGCAAAAACTACTACTTGTATACGCTAGTAATTAAGCGAGTCATCTACTCGGATGCCACCTGAGTAAAGACAAAAGTAAGACAGGAAGGAATATTAGCCTAATTTCACTGGCCAGGCATAATAAAACAAGTGAAGAACTTTTGAACTTTTTGCTCATAATGCCAGAAAACAGCAATGCATCCTGGATATAAAACTCCATTAATCCCACTCTCTATCATAGGTTTGTCATTTGAATGCATTGCCATGGAAAACATGCTGTTATTAGCATGACTTTCAACTTCTTACATTCAGTATCTGGGACAAATCCAGAAGAAATCAAAAACCATCAAGGGACACATTTTAAAATATTAGAACAATTAACTTAAGGAGTTGACAGACAGAATAAAAGGCAGTGAATTAAAATGCATTTTATGAAGATAAATAGTCCATATATCTCCAATTTTTGCTATTATTTATCAGGAGTATATACTACAGTTTCTCCAAAAATCATCAGCTTTAGAAGGAATTTGAAGGGCCAAAACAAAAGTTTTTGCCAAAATCAGGGATATTACTGAAAATTAGAGATAGTTGATATGTATGGCCATCGATAACATCTAGAACTGAATATCAATGGAGAGTAGTGTTAATTTTTGTATGGTACTAAATTTCCAGAAACATCATCATTGCACCATGTTAATGCAAAGGTTGTTACTAGGGAATTGCTACTGTTATTTTCCATCGGTAACATCTAGTACTGAATATCAATGGAGAGTAGTATTATAGGATCATAGGATCATAGGTGGTTACTAGGCTATTGGCCCTGAGGTCCTTATAAGCCTAGCCAAGAGTTTAGCCCATGTTTAGACAAGTCAGCACCCAATGCCCCTGTCCAGCAGGGACATGGGTGGAATCCCAGGGGTGTATTTTCTGTTTCCCATCCAGTTATCCAGGGTGCACTTTAAAAGGGGTAAAGAGGTACTCTGCTTGACGTGGAGATGGAGTTTATTCCACAGATGGGAGAGTCTCTGGGACACAAATCTGACCGCCAACAAATCCTACTGATGTCACAGACCCGGTTGAGGTCGAGCGTGCAGGCTACTTGAGTGGAGACAAAAACAACAATTCAGCAGGTAGAACCAGGAAACAAATTGCATGGAAATAATCAGAACACTTTAATGTTAAAATAATGAACAAGGATTAAGCACTTTCATAACAATGTACTTCTTCAGAATCAAAGCAATACACAAAACACCATCTTTAAATACCCCTCCCAAAACAAAATCACACATTCAATGAACCCACTGTTAAAAATAAAAGACAGTACCATAAAAACTGTTGCTAAGAAATTCCTTAGAACACTAGCTGTAGCAAACATTAACTAAAAAGCACTACAAAAATATAAAACTAAAATACAGCACTTGTTTAAATAGCATAAAACTTAAATTTTAGCACACTACAAATGGACATTCCATCATTCAGACCAGGTGTGGTAGTGACATTCAATCTGAGCTGGCAACGCAACTCCCTTTCCTCCAGAATGACTTCCGAAGGGACCCCCTAAGTTCCTGTAAAACCTGCTCAAGTACAAAGAACTGAAAAAAATGTTCTGGGTGCTCTAATATATGTTTAGCCAAGGCATTCCTATGATCCTGCTTCCTTATATGAGATTTGTTTTCATAAATGTGCTACTTAAGTTTTCTCTTGTTTTTTTTTTTCTGGCATAGTGCCACATACACCACCCCAACACTATTAAAACAGCTAGACCTAATGGTCAAATGGTTGATGGTAATATGATTAGCCTCCAAAATATCACTACAATGTCTGCAAAAGTCACATTTGTATGTACCCAACCCATGTTAATTCGCCCACATTAACAATGAACTGAGGCATGCTCCCAGAAATTTTTAATAGATCTGCCCCTTCTATATATTACCCTGGGACAGTCTTGAGTAAGGATCACCATTTCTTTAAACAGAGAGAAAATCTGCCAATTCTTGGCCAGAATGTCTTTAATTTCCATGGCCTCATTGCAGAACTCAGTGATAAAGATATGTCTCATGTCAAATGTAGTACTAGGCTTTCCACTGACAACTTGAGAAATAGAGGTATAGGGGGAATGAATGAGAGGAAAAATTTCCCCCTTTAATCTCCTTTCCACTATTTCATCATGGATAGAGGACACCAAAGTCTAGGGGTAACCTCTTTTGAGAAACATATCCTTTAATTTCCCACATTTCTTTATCAACTTGTCATGAGTGGACACTATTCTGGCCATTCTAACATACTGTCCCTTGATAATACCCACATTTTGATGCATAGGGTGGTTACTCACAAAATGCAGTAAACTGTCCCTATAAGTGGGTTTTCTATAGATATTACTCACCCATCTTTCTTAATTTTCTATGTTACCAAATTTCCAGAAACAGCATCACTGCACCATGTTAAGGCAAAGGTTGTTAGTAGGGAATTGTTACTGTTGTTTTCCAGACTGAGTATCTCTAAACAGATACTTAATTACTAAAGTGCTACCTTTATGTCATGAGTACTGCATCAATTAGTTCAGCACTTTAAAGTTAGACATTTGAATATATTGATCCATATACAGAGAGTTGGAGTAGTAGAAAGGTTTAATAAAACAGTGATATCCGTCATGAGGAAAGTTATTGATGCATAGAGAAAAAGCTGACCACTGCTAATACACTACTTTGGACAATCACATATGTGCCACAAGCTTTAACAGGATTTATTCCATTTGAATTACTATAGAGACTTCTGTGAAGACTGATTGGCATGGCTAAGAACATTTGGGAAAAATAAAATACAACATACAAAATTCTGGCAGAGTATTGTATTAAGTTTCCAATATAGAATGAACTGGTACTGCCGAAAGTATGGGACCACAAACAGAGACACCTGAAAATGCAGTTAAAAGCTTATAATAAGCATAACTACTTTCTTTCTTGCTTTCATCAGAATATTACTAGAGCAAGAAAACTTTTGTTACATCATGCTAAAAGTTTGTTTGATAAGTGTCCATTAGTAGGTATTGACGACTCAGAAAAACCAAACTTCAATATGTTCTGGCAAAGAGAGATGTTCAGGCATGCCATATGC